>NW_011915632.1:0-1503 GCF_000151845.1 Pteropus vampyrus | reverse complement strand
AAGTACTGACAGATTTACTGATGTGGTATCTAAATAGCATCGCCTTAGACCAAGGAAGTCATTTCACAGCAAAGGAGGTGTGACAATGAAGCCATTGTCACACAGTACATCACCCAGAAGTTCACTCTCTGAATTTTAGAATAAACATTCAAAGGTTCATCTAAGATAACAATAAGGAGAAGACACTCTGCTGGGTCGGCTATACACGTTAAATCCGTATAGGACTATGAATATGCATTTACATATAACAGGGCCAGTTACGTCACTTTGTATGGCTGCTGAATACGCTGCCTCCTCTCAGGAATGTGTCTCACTCAGCAGTCATCCTCTGATCCTAGCAATAGGAAACGCACTAAAACCCTTCCAACCCAAAATGAATATAGACATAACATAATTAGATCAGCAAATCAAGCAGAGAATTTAAGGTCTAAATGGGAGACAATTAAAATGGTGGCCATTATTCACGCTGAGAAGCTGATCCCGGACAGCACATGCATTGCAAGAACTGCTATGAGATAGAAGGGCAAATTGTCTGCACAGTCTGACCAACGTCACACTCCCCAACAGGTCCTTGGAAGGGCTTTTACGAGAGAAGAATTGAACCTATAGAATTAAACAGTGGGAAACTGGTTCTTTCTGCTAAAACAAGAAAAGCGTTTGTTTGTAAATTTTGAAACTTAGACATATAGTGTTTATTATGTATCAGGAATAATCTAGATGTTTTTAAATGTGCATATGGATTGAAATAACGTGCAAAAGGCTAAGAGTTTCCACACTTCATGGAAACGTAAGACACCATCATTTTAAATATCCATTTTGTATCCATAAATATATCAAGGGTCACAGTCTAAGCCTAAAATCTCTTCAGTCATCAAACTCTCAGCATTTAAAATTAATTACAAATAATTCTCATAAATTAAATGCTGAAAAATGTACTCTATATTAAAATGGAGGTTAAATTAATGATGATAAAATGAGCTTAGAAAAATCAAGTAAAATTATGTAAATATGTGATATTTTCAAGTTGCTTAAGCCCAATTTAATTTAGAATTTACTTAACTGTTTTGTTTTACTTTTACTCGTCCCAGAGTTGTTCTCTCTTTAAATTCCTTCACCATGATCACGATGCTAAGTAAATAATCTACTATACTATATTTTTAAGTTAATTTGTTCCTTTTAAAATTATTGTTCTTATTTAGTCCTAAGTATTTTCATTTAGTGGCAGGTCTTGGGTGGCTGAGGTAGAAGCAGAAAGGGGTTTAGACGAATAAGTTTATTTGGGTTCTAACACCACAGTAAAGAAACAAAAGGAAGAAAATAAATGTTGAGAATTGTACTTTTTCTCACCTACTCTTCAATTTAAGTTATATTTTATAAGCATTTTAAAACTCAGATTAAATTACTTACTGTAAAAATATAAACTTGCAATCATTATACTTTATTTTAAAGTACAGTATATATTTTAATGAAAACTTAATAGTTTATACTAAGTAAATATATTTT
>NW_011915631.1:0-499 GCF_000151845.1 Pteropus vampyrus | reverse complement strand
ATTTCAATATCATTTAAAACTTTTTTATCATGAAGCAGAAACTTTTTTCAACTAAATCTTTAACAGGATTCTAAGCGTGTAACAAGAGGCAGAAGATTGTCTGGTTGAAGTGAGGAATAGGCATAGAAAACTACTTGCCTGGTACAGTTTGAGAATCCCTAGAGTTGGAAAAAAGCCCGCACGCCCATATTGTGAGTATCTTCTTATTGTGTGTGAGAGAGCGAGAGAGCGAGAGAGAGAGAGAGAGAGAGAGTTTATAGAGAGAGAGAGAGAGAGAGAGAGAGAGAGAGAGAGAGAGAGAGAGAGATTCCCTGACTCCCTGAATTGCTTTCATTGCTTTTTCACGTATAGAAAGTATAGATTGTCCTTAAAAGACTTTGGAATCACCCAATATGCTTACTCTGTTATGTGGAATAAATTTGGAGACCCAGGAAAGATATGTTCTGTCTGTCCTTATATCTCTTTCTTCCAATGGCTACTTCGGTAGCAAGTGTAATAT
>NW_011915630.1:0-2747 GCF_000151845.1 Pteropus vampyrus | reverse complement strand
CCTTGGAGTTTAATCTGATATTTTACGCAGAGAAAAAGAGTAACCTAGCCACTCATTCTTTGTTACAAAACTCATGTGATTAGTGTTGAAAAAATGTGAATCAAATACAATTTTAATTTTACCTATAGGAACCATTCTCTCTAGTTAATACTAAGCAGAAGAATGCTATTTAAAATATTTATTTTCCTGTTTAGAGTCTCCTATTTTTGTATTTACAATCTTTATACGATTGCATAGTTTTCTATTTGAAGTTGTGTATGAGCGTGGGCAAATGGTTTTACAAAAGACCACACTCAAAAATGCTAGATTGATCACTATCTTATAATTACTCTTCTGTGTTTTCATCAACAACTTGCTTTAAAAAGAGCTTTTCTCAATTTAAAATTACATATGATTGATAAGTTTGTGTTTAAAATCCTAAACTTTCCATCCTTGGAATCTCCTAGGGAAGTTTGGAGAATGAGAGGGTAGTAAACACCATTCTAGGCCGGCATGTTGCTAGCATTCCACTGAGGATTTTAACATCAGGACAGAAAGAGATATGAACCAGTTCCTTTTATTTTAAAAACATAAGAAAAAAAGAAAACAAAGGTTCTAACTTGAATTTTGTTGTTTCCCTAAACAACAAACAACTGAAAAAAAAAAAAAAGCTTGTTCTTATTGTAAAGAGTAGTTTATCTCTCTGCTGAAATATCTCCAGATTTTGCCATCAAATTAGCACTGGTTTAGTGTCAATTTTACCCTCAAAGTAGTTTTTGTGGGATTAACTCAATTTTCACACATTTCTGACTTTCCAGTGTTAGTTTTCTAACCATTTCAAATATTAAACCTAAGGTAACATGAGAAAGCTCAATTTTCTGATTTAAAAAATGGAAAGGGAATGTGAATTTTGTTTTGTTGTTTTCCTGGAAGCCAGAAAATCAATCAATTATTTATTGAAGATATACTGCTTCATAGTCATTTATTCCAACTCTATTGGAGGCCTGTCTTCTGCTCCAAAACACTTTAAGAGTAGTCTAGTACATTTACTTATGAACAACTACCCCAAACTTCTCCTTCAAATGAACTTTTGGTTCCTGGTTGCATAGCATTCAATTGGAAAAAGTTCTAGACATCCTCATCTTTACAGTCCATAAACATGTGGAGGGGCTGTGGTCACAGTCACCCCAAGAACCCCTTGCTATTTCATGCACTGACCTCACCCCTCCCACCTCCCTAGTTTCTGACATTCAGCTGTCTAGGTGGATGGTGGGAAGTAGGGGTTAGGAATCAGGGTAAAGTGGTTTTGTAAAGCTCCCCAAGTGACCTGGAGACCACCCTCATCCCACCTAGTAAAGAGTCCCTGAATTACAAACATGTACACACATATATTATCACCTGGAGAAAGTGTGCTGTGCGACCAATATAATACAGCACACTTTCGTTCTTAGGTTGTTTGGTGCTTTTTTTCTTTAACTTGTTATGTTTTCCAGGTATCACTTTGTTGAATAAAATAACAAGGGAACTATCACAAATAAGGATTATTATAACAGCATTTAACTTTTGAAAATGGCAGGTCAATGGTACACATTTCTTTCATTTTTAATTGTTTATTTGTACAGAAACTTTAAAAAAATTACCAAGAAGTATGCTTCCTTGAATATTGCTTAGAAGTGGCTTAAAAACTATGGAATATATTAAAGAATCTTAATAAGGCAGATCATTTCTTTGACATTTAGTATTCAGTTTAGTTTAAAATACTCATGATTCTTACATTGGAAAATTAACTGGACATCTTCATGAAGATTCACAGATAATAATTCTACTGAGTTACTGACATAATAAACAGTAAAAAAAATAATAGCCTTTCCACTCCTTCTGAGTTAAATTCTTAGTGAAGAATAAAACCTTCCAAAATTAAAAACAACCTTTATTTGATTTAGTGCTCATTTTCTTGCATTTCCAGACACTTCTTCATTTCCTAATACCTTGTAGCAAAAACACACATGGGAATGATGGACCTGGATGGGGCGAGGAAGTGGCAATGCTTAGTTCTGATGTGAGGCCCAAGAATCCAGATTTTGAGGACAGCTGTTTAATATGATCACATCTATGCTTTGAATGCAGTAGTTTGACAAAGTTAATTGACCACACTAGGAATACTGGGAGGTTCTGGGTCCTGAAACTAGCTCTTGTGGGGTAGGAGAAGATGAGAAAATACAATAAATAGTGTCTATGGCAAAAGACAGCATATTTAATCAAGGAAATCATGTCATGGAGGACCAACAGATGCTCACATTGGGGGTCTTGGGAAGCTGGCGAGGATAAATTATCACTTCATCCCCAGTTGCTCCCCCCATACTAAATTGAAAACCACTTACAGAAATTAATATGAATCTAAATACAAGATGGATATAAGATAAAATATAGATGCTAGAGAGACAAATATGAGGTAAATATATTATCATCTATGTATAAATTTATTGAGGACTTGGAAGGCCAATACATGATTGTCTGCCTTTCCTTGCATGTTTTCGACTGATACATATAGACCCACTGATTTTACATAAGTGAATATCATACTGTCGAGTTTATTACTAATAATAATTGAACAAAAACGCTTATATCTGTGGCCGAATAAGCTTCTTATTACATTCATTCTTACTATTCCTCATTTAAGCTCTATTTTTTCCCCAATGTCTTGTTTGAGCTATCATTTCACATCATACCATTTTTACTATCGTATATTCACAAAGTTTCTGCAAGCC
>NW_011915629.1:0-818 GCF_000151845.1 Pteropus vampyrus | reverse complement strand
CTTCAGCAAAAACCTCACAAATTAGGTGTATATAATATTTTAAATATTCTGTATTTAGCACAGATAGAAAAAAAAAATCACAAAATTATCAAATCAGATCCATTAAATTTAGCACATTTACATAACTACAACCTGAAGTGCCTGTGAAATTTGTGGATTTAAAACTGTCAACTAGAAACTCTTAAAAAGAGTTTGGAGACAGTTATCATGAGAAAAAGAAGAAATGAAGAGGCTCATGGAAAATGGAAGAAACTCTGGGGGTTCCATTAGGAGAAGTAATGTGCTCTCTCCTCATAGGAAAAGTGAAGCTTTAATAAGAACAAACTCATATCACAGTGTCATCTAGACAAACTGCTTCAGTGACTTAGCTGGAAAATACTAGGTGTGTGTTTTATAATTCACAAGTAAAGAACAAACAGAGCAAAACAAACACAACCTTTTAACTATCTGATGACGCTAATGACTATATCTTAGGAAATGAGCCACAAGTACAACAATGAAGTGACAGGTAGACTGTTTAGAACATTCTTAAAAGACTGCTTAATTTCCAATATGTCAGGCTTTTTATTGATTGACATTCTTAGAAACTAGTTCGTTTTTGTTCTAATTCTCAGAACGACACAAGCCTTCACCATATAAGTTTCCACTTATTGTTTTCCCTAAATTACTGTTGATTTAGAGATGATTTTTTTTCCACATGTATATCTGGTGATGGTCTACCAGCTAAACTATGTCTTGCTTTAAGAAGAAATAGTTAGCTTAGCTTCTATATAAAATATAAACCAAATGCAAATATTTTAATAGTACATAATTTGATA
>NW_011915628.1:0-3835 GCF_000151845.1 Pteropus vampyrus | reverse complement strand
CCTCCCGCATGACCTAGTTCCTCGCTCTGCTGCTCTCCTTCACCCGAGACACGCCACCAGCTCCTCCGGCCAGCCCGCCCCTGAGCATCGCTCTGCAGCACGGACAGGGACCCTCACGCCTCAGCCCTGGCCGCACCTCACTTCCCACATCCCCAGTTCCACGTTCCATGTTCTCGCCTATTGTTACACAGAATGGAATTGGAACACGTCCTTACTGAAGGTTCGATACTTATAGAAAAAATATCAAAAGCAAGCATCCTCCAGTGACGTGTAAGTGATTAGAATGAGCTTCCAAAAATTATCATAAATTAGTGAAAATTAAAATACGAGATTAGGTTATCTTCAACTAAAATTGTTTTAGCAATCATCTCACAATATATACATATATTAAATCATTATTTTGTACAACTTAAGTGAATACAATGCTATACGTCAACGATATCTTGATAACACTAAAATGAATTTTTTTAAAAGACTGGGTTATGACCTAGCCCAAATAGAAAACAAAAATCTGTCTCCCTCATTGAGAAAAAAATAGTAAAAGGCATGTAGATTTTAGAAGCCAAGTCAAAATCATGTCCACTTTTCAAAAGTCAACAACCAACTTTCTCACCAAAAAAATCAATCTTCAAAAAAGCCTAGGCAAATCTTTATAGGAATACACTAAATATTTTGGTTTGTATTATTATAGGAAATCAACATGAGATGAAGTTGGAGTATATAGACGTCCAAGTAATATTTTGAAGGTATCTACAGGTATCTTTAAAAATATCTAGTCTAAAGCATGTAATTTGAAACCAATGAGTCAAACTTATATGTTAAAAGAAAAATAATCCCAACGATCCATTTAATCTCAAAGTTTACAACAGCCCCCAAGACATCAGGAATGACGTTTTGCTTAAGGAAGAAAAAAAAAAAGGGAAGATAAAAATGCAATCAAAATACTATATGTTTCGGTCATTTATTGATGTTAATTAGCCACAGATAAGGAAGGGAGCTATAAAAAGAAACTATAATGGATGCAAACCAGCCAGCAAAGACGAAAAAGGAAAACCGTGGCTGTGGAATTTCTGTCCTCCGCCACTTGCCACGATCCTGCCCTCTGCCGAGGAGCGATGCTGGTTTAAGAGCCCCTTCGACCCCCACTGTCGGCAGCTCACGTAAGGACCGGGCTGGACATCCTGCCAGCATTTCCGATCGTCTGGGATTTACTGCACTCTACCCTCAAGAAGACTCGCGATGTAATTAAAAACATCCCGTTTCCATGACTGACAAGCCCTGCGGCCCCACCGAGAGTGTGAATCTCGATTCCCAGGATGACGGCAACTGGCCGTTTTCATTCCCATCTAGTGATCGCTTTATGGATAAAATGACCATTTTTATCCTTAGCTCTTAAATGTACGTCTGTGGCTTCCATGCCTGAAGCTTTGTGCTTTAAAAGCTGTGCTTTTTCTTCCCTTGAGAATGACACCGCGCTAAAGCATACGCAAATCTAGAAATGCCCGTTTTTAATTATGTATGAACTATTTTCTTTCGATCTGTGTAAATCCTTAAAGAGAAGACATGTTAGCAGCTCACAGACTTTTGTGAGGCAATTAGAAACACCTGTAAACATCAACCGGCTCCATGATAATATACACTGAAACAAAATATGTCTAATTTGATCAGAAACGTCACTCTTTAAGGCAAGTTACACAAGACTAAACACTTGTGAGGTGGGCACTCAGGGCCGTCAAGAGCTCACACGAGGAGGAGCGGAGTTCCAGAGGGAAGAGCTTAAGGAGGAGCTCACGGGTCCCACAGTGGGGCCTGGCCTGGCGGACCCTCAGCCTGAATCATGAGGAAGCCTGCCACCGCTTCATGGGGACCACTAGCTGGATGAAACGCCACCAGCGGAGATCCATGTCTTCAAGCTTATTGATTTGCTATCAACATTCAAATAAATAGTCCCAGAAAGAGTAGAATCCTATCGCTTCACGGTGGTTGCTTGTCTGCTTTGTGCTGACCCGGGGAGGAAGGCCAGCGGCCCAGGCGTGAGGGACAGCCGGGAGGACAGGCCTGGCCCTGGGCTGACCCCGGTGGGCGCCTGGGGTAGGGCAGAGGGGCGGGTACTTCTTTCCTCGAATCCCTGAACTCTAGTCTCGTCGCGACCGTGAACACTTGTCACGTGACGTGATACCAAGCAAACTCCAACCCTTGACAGGTTTTGAACTGTTCATTTCAGAAGCCACGAAATTGCAGTAAATGTATTTCCTGTGTCAAAGCTGTGTTAATGTCTTACGTCTGTTGGAACGTGAGCGCACACCCGAGCTTCGGTGTTAAATTTTTCTCTTTCACAATATTCTGGCCGAGTGGGCGTCACCTGATGATCCAAAGGGGTAAGTGACATGCCTGAGCCAGAGCCTGGTGTCCTCGCAAGATACCTCGCCGTGACTCGAGGACATGGGGGGACAGAGATGAGAGGTGCTGTAGGAGGTGGCCACAGCGAACGCCACCACAGGAGACAGCCAGAAGGTCAAGGGGGCCAAAGAGGGGGCCCTGTGGGGTCCTAGGACAGCAGCACCCGTCCCCGTGGCCCGGCTTGACGCGACGCTTCTAGGATGCATTTAAGTTTGGCACATGCTTCCCACAGTTGCTTTGAATGCTAACAGCAACACGAGGCAGAAACCTTGACATAGAGATCCATGTCAGCAATTACTTTAAAATCGCCCCCTTTCCTGACTAGAGGCATTCATTCCCTTTCCAATAAAAAAGCACACACGCGCGTGCGCGTGCACACACACACACACACACGCACGCACGCGCGTCTCCAGAATATTGCCAGATGCTCCTTGGGGCCAGGCATCTCTGCCACAGCCTCAGCCGACATAGTAGACTTTGCACAGGTATTACTCACTCGAAGGGTGTGTTAGCGTAGAACTTAAAATAGCAGGGACCTTTCGAAACTCTCGAACGTTTTTCTGCCAGCTTCGGATTGTTCCCTATGGTGTATTTTTAGCGCTCCATACACTCAGCGTTTAAATGTCATAAGCAGTGAAATCCTGAGAGCACTATTCAAATACATCTCTTGGGGGGGAGAGGGGGAAAGTCCTATTTGATATCTCATCTGTGATTTTGATTCGGGCTTTATTTCATCTATAAATAACAGATTATCCAGACATGTTTGGTCATTTGTGGAAGTTTACAGCTTCCGGCATCAAACAGATGACCTCGTCCTTCTCCGTTCCATCAAAGGATGTGCAACAAAGTGACGGTCCCTAAACCGGACAATCCCTTAGGCTCGCCAGCTTTCCAGTCTTAACCTGGGAAAGATTTAAGACTAGTTGACCAGTAAAAATTTTTCAAAAATTAAAAAAATATATATATCTATATATATATTCATACAAACAAGTTTTACGGACCAAACGATTCTACTGTGTTTTAAGTCTGCAAGTTGCTGAAGATATGTGAAGATTTATTTTGCCCCGATTCTACAAGTGGCACCGAGGGAAACAGACCCTCCCTTGACTATATATGACCAGAGAATAGAAAGAATGTCAGACTAAGTCGGCCACAGAAATAAAGAGGTCCGCCACGTTTGAGCGCCTTCACCGTGCCGGTCGTCTGGTGAGCATCCCCATCTGAAATCTCTATTTCTCCGCCAGGATGCAGAGTGAGTCGTTATTTTATAGATTTTTAAACGAGGAAATTAAGACTCAGAGAAATTCACAAACTTGCCAGAATTATTTAGTTAGTAGAGAAAAAGGCCTGCATTCCTATGGTTTCTGATGTCTAAGCCTGTACTTTTCCGGGACTCGACATGCCTCGTGTTGAAAATAAAAAAAGTTTAAACTTA
>NW_011915627.1:0-1518 GCF_000151845.1 Pteropus vampyrus | reverse complement strand
TCAGCATCTTCTTGGCCAGCCTCAAAGCGAAAGTGGTAGCCCCATTTTCCCAGCCCAGTGGGATGGAAGCCCAGGCCCCTGCCAGGTCAAGGCCAGACTGGGCAACTTAGAACCGACTGGACTTTTCCCTCCTAGCCACCGCAAGGAGAAAGCTGCACAGAGGCAGTGACCCTGAGGCTGCAGCCGGTAGGGTCTTCGAGACTCCAGGGAGAGAGCTCCAAGGTAAAGCACAGCCCCTTCCCTGTCCCCACCGCCCCAGCCACGGAGGCCTGTGAAATTTCTCCATTCAAAGAAATGCCTAATAACAAGTGTGCCAGATAAAACGCCTCCTCTAGGACAGAGGATCAAGTCAGCCTCACATGAAATTCAAACCTTTGTCCGTGAACCACCATGTTCCCTCCCCCCACACACAGAGCTTCATTTGGAATTAAAAAAAAATAAATCGTTACCCTTAGGCTTATCCTCAACAGGGCTGGAAAGGTGGCAAGGGAAGAGTTTGGCTTCCTGACCATAAACTGACAACCACTCACGCAGAAATCACTGGTAGCTGATGAAAATATGAACCCTGAAGTCCACCGGCTAGGATTTCACAGTGGCGATTATCTCGTGGCCCTAAACATATTTATAAAAATGATTAGCAAACAGCTGACAAGAGTAATCTTTAAAAGACTCCAGCATTTTGTTCTAAAATCCCTTCAGAAAAATACTCTTGTTTTCAAAGAGAGAGACACAGACCAAGCAGCAAAGAGAAAAAGCTGTGGAGGTTGTGTCCACACCATAAAGGCCGAAAATAGAAAAACCAGGGGCCTGCCACCGCAGCCCCTCGAAGCGCATTCTGGAAGATTAAACCTTGCCGATCAGCTTGCAAGACGCCCGTCGTAAAACCCAGCCCTACAGTACCTTCTCCACACGCGGCCACGGGTCACGGGAACCACTCCTGCCCGAGAGGTCTCCCCAGGTGGCAGTACAGGGACCCCAGCAAGCCGACAGAGCAGGGACGAAGGACAAATGTTAGAGGCACCCCTCCCCACCGTCTCACACACATCCCCTTCCCTGACTTCTCCTCCTCGTCCTCCCCTCGCCCTCCCTCTGCTCCAATGTGATAGCAGCAGCTGAGTCGACAAGTCATTTCTAAAATTAGCCGGTGAGCTCCAGGTCTGGCCAGGAGACGGCAGGCTGGGGTGGCCGTTGACCAGGCATCAGAGAGCATGGACATATTTGGTGGCACAGAGCAGGGGAGGGGACAGCTCCCGACGCAAGCACATTCTCACCAGTCATCCCTGTCCTAGGCAGGCCACACACCCACACTCCTGCCTCGGCCCCACACAGATAGCAGAAGGCCATGGGAACTGGACGAGGAGAGAGTCCTGCTCTCCGTTTTAGCTGGACTCCGGAAGGAAATAACATGAGCTAATGCTGTGGCCTCTTAGTAAACCGTCTGTGCATAGAAACATGCCCGACGAGTAGGCAGAGGTTATCACACACCAGACACCAACCTGAGGGCTTAACGGACTCTGA
>NW_011915626.1:0-2614 GCF_000151845.1 Pteropus vampyrus | reverse complement strand
AAATAAAGAAAAATGAAAATTTAAAGCAGAGACAAATCTTGCCTTTATACCCCTAGAATTTGAAGGACAGCTGTGTGTGAACTGCAGTCTTGATGAGGTGGTTAGTGAACAAAGGGAATATAAATGACTCATTCTCAATGATTCATTCTCCCTTTAAAATTTTTTTTTAAAACAGCATATATTTTTCAAAGGTTCAAATTATGTGACCAATTTTTACATGACATGTGTCAGAAATTCCTCAGGAGTTAAAAATGATGATGATAATATGCTAGTATCTTTTGATACTGATGTATTTTCTAAAATAGCTTAAATATCTTTATGGATAATTATCCTCAAAGTTTTCTAATAGGATTTTTAGCCTTCTTCTCCCGTCTAGATGAAGAGAGGGCCATAAGTACACCTAGAGTGAGCACAATATCTGAATCACCAGGACAAGAAGCACTGAGCAGGAATGCAAAGGCCTAGCAATCTCTGCCCATTGCAGACTCTTCTACGGGCAAATGCTCTAGAGCTCTCTTGAGTTTGGCAAATATTTTCTCAGAACGCACCACAGTCTAAGGCTCTTCCTACCCAAAGTTCTTTCTCCCTCTCTTTTCACAAGTGTAAGATCCGTATTGCAGACTGTTTCTCCCTGCCTTATCCTGTTTTCATTCTCTTATCTCATATAGACATCGCTCCCAATAAATCTATTTTACTTCTAAGTCTTTCTTGGCATTTGTTTCCCAAACTGTCCCGAGGAGCCATTTTTTTCTGTAACTAGAATGGTATATCCGTATGGCATTACACTTGTCTTATAATGAAGGAATTAGAAGAGCTCAATCATTAATCAAAAATCTGTTGAGTGTAGCAATGAGATATAGTTGTTTCCTTGAATTCTACACTCCGATAGTTCTTACACATCTGTAGTTCTGTCAACTTTCCCATGCACTTTCCTCCTCCTTCCCCAGTCCTGACCTAGTTTGCTTCTGTTCACATTTCAGATTGGATTAGATATTTATTCTTCTGGGAAGCGTCTCTGAACTGATCTCACCCATAGCTTTGGTGACCCTAGTTTGTTTCAAAAGAGTGTACGTATAGGCCTTGTAATAACGATACTATATTACCCCCAAATTGGCATGACTACTTACCCCACTAGACTACTGTCTGAAGCAGGGGGCTATGTCTTTATACGTCTTTGCATCCCCAGTACTAAGCTCAATGTCTGGTATTAACTATGCCCGATAAATGCATGATGTGGACATGCTTCTGATTTTGGAATGATAACAGATTAACCTGAAAACCCTCCACTACAAACACTTACAAATGCTAAATGAAACATGAACATTCTTTAAGATCCATAGCTGAGCTCACAAGGAAGTAGGAGAATTTCCAAATGTCAGAAATAAAGACAGCAGACCACATTTGTCTGGTTTTCAATTCTAATTCTAGAGCAGCCCTAGGAGTGTTTGGTGAGAAGGGGAAGGCAGCAATCTTGGTAAACTAGGGGATGGGGTTCCATTGTCCACTCAGAAATAGGAGATGAGGCCTTGAGCCAGTATAGGGTGAAGAGGCAGGATTGCGTTGGGACTCTTGAAGGGCTACTATTTTAGTGAGGGTTTTGACGAGAAAAATTCCCACCGGCACTGTGTTGAACTCTAAGGAATTATAAAAATTCTCTGTAAGAGTTTAAAACCCAGGCCTGCACTCCTTTGGGTTTGTAATTCAAATTTGTATTGCCCCAGAATTTCCAGATTAACAAACTAACAGAAATTAATTTCAAATTCAAGCTACCCCTAAAATGCTTGTCAAGAATACATGCAGAAGCTGCTCTGGAGGGCCCTGGGTTCAACCTGAGTTACTTACAGCTTTCCATCTGTAAATCCACACTGTGATCTAAAATACTAAAATACACAAAAAAACAGCACTCAGTGAGCTAGAGACGGCACAAGTATTCTAAAAACTTAGGCTGCTGGTATGACAATCTGCAAAAAAAAAATATTTTTAAAGTATATTTAAAAGTATTAAATACACTAATGGAAGAATTAAAGTCCTAAGCACAAGACAAATAAAAAATAAGGGATAATAAAAATCACAAATAGGGCTACAACAAAATTCCGTAATAGAACTTCAGCTAATATGACACAATCTTAAGATATAAATATTAAAGAAATAAAAAGTCAGAAGCCTAAGAGAATGAGACACTATATTAAAAAAAATGAGGAGAAAATTAGACAAATCACCAATGTCTCAAAATATATAGACATTGAAATTAAAAAACAAGATTTATATCAAATTAAACAATTTAAGAGAAACTTAATAAACTTGAATATAGATCTGAGAAAGCCCAAAATGAAACTGAAATAAAGAGTTGCAAAATATAGAAGAAAATTAAGAAGTATGCAAATGAACAGCTCTAATTTTCATGTAGGAGGAATTCCAGAAGAAGAATAGATGGTGAGAGATCATTTCAAGGAAGTAATGACTGACTACAGTCTAGAATGGAAAGAATACATGAATCCTAAGATCCAGGAATCACGTGATCGCCAAGACGAATAACTAACCCTGAACACACACCTAGACACTATATGGTAAATCTGCAGGACACAAATGCAAAGAAAACCTTGAGAATACCAAA
>NW_011915625.1:0-192547 GCF_000151845.1 Pteropus vampyrus | reverse complement strand
CAGTCCCTGTGATTGGAGAAACAACATTCAAAATGCAGTGCTGAGGAGAGTTTATAACCCAGTTTGGAGAACAGTGTGGAGCAGATGACTCCCTTCCAGCCATCCCCTCCCTGTGTGTTCATGGTCAATGGAGATTCAATGAGGAAACTTAGCTAAATCCCTTAGAGACATGTGACAGTATCAGAGCTATCTGCTAGTTCAATTAATAAATCTCAAAGGACATACAGAAAGGGACCCATTAAGTCCAGAGGCCAAGCAGGAAGGCTACAGAAAGAAGTGAGAAGAACACTCAGATTTTCATGTACATTCTATAGCACCTTTTGAACTTTCTCCAGGGGTGTTATTCTTATTGCTTTTAGTATTAACAACAACAACAACAAAACGTGTTTACAACTAACCATTCAAACTATTGGCATGAAACACCAGCATTATTTTGCTATTGGTCATGGGGTTGGCATTGAGACGAGGGGCAGAGATCTGGCACTTTTTTGTTCTGTGATGTTGGGTTTTAGCAGAGAAGCCCCACTTGCTGGGGTGAATGGGCAGCCAGGCATTGAGATGCTCCAGAGGTGACTCAGTTCCATGTCTGCAGCTGGACCTAGACGTGGCTGGGAAACCCACATGAGACATGCAAATGTGGCCTGGGTGTCCTCACAGCAGGGCAGTCTCAGGTCATCCCGATCTAGTACTCTGTGGCTGAGAGCTCCACCGGGCAGTGACCTGAGCCTCCAGGTGGAGGTTCATGGCCATGTCAAGCACCCAGTGTTGTTTCCAAGGCATCTGTCGGTGAAAAGGATTACTCGTGACACCCTGGTTAAATGAGGGGCCGAGACCCCATTTCTTCTTGGGATAAATAGCAAAGGTATTGCAAACATGTTGGAAACTTTCAAGTGCATAGACTCGTTTTAAAAATACTCAGTAGCAGAGGTAGCCCTCCAAACTCTGGGATACAAGAAATGGTACCTTTGTTCCACAGTCAAGTGTAATAAGCACGTAGGATGGACTCCTACCTCTACCACCATGAGCTGTTTGACAAGCAAATACAAACAATTTGGGAACGATACCAGATGGTTTGGAATGATGAATAAAGATCTACCTACACTGATGCAGAGTCCACCCTTCACATGGGGCCACTGAAGGTGTTGAAGGGGGTGGCATGGTCTGGACGATCCATAAACCAGACGCTGGTCCCACATGGGGTAAGATCCTGGTGGTCCTGAAGGACAGGCAGGTGGAAGCAGGGAGTCAGCCAGGGGACGTTGCAATAATGCAGGCACGAGGGAGTGGGGAACAGTTGGAGTGAGGGATTGGGTTGGCGATGCAGAAGTGCACACAGGAATGAAGGAGAGGTGATGCAGGACGAAACTCTGCCTGAGGTGCTCGGGGACCAAAGCACTTCCACTCTCTGCAAAGTGCACAGGCAGAGCCCAGCTGTTGTGGTGACAAATGCCCTGCCTGAATGAGCATCAGAGCCACCAGCCCCTCTGAAGTGTCATGGGCCTCATGTGTCAGCACTGAACATGCACACCCCCATGGGCCCAGCGATTTCATACCTAGGAGGGTTTCCTGCAGATACCCTGGCCTGGGTGATCCAAGATCTAGTATCAATGCTCCAGAGCTTGAGCCATGAGGTGTGGAAAGAGCCTATATGTCTATCAACAAGGAACTCAGTGAGGAAAAAAATGACCACGAATGATCTTTAGATGTCGAGACTTGGGAAAATGCTTTAAAGTTGCATATTAAAAGAACACCCTGAGCATTCAAATGTGCCCTTGCTAATAGCAGGATCTATGATACATTACTGGGCTTTCAAGGAAAAAAAAAATTGTTAGTTTGTCTAAAAAATAGTACAAAGCACATGACCTAGTGAGAAAGAAAAATAGAATTTCATCAATGTCCTTGTAATAATTGGTGGATGAAGAAGATAGAGCAAGATATAGCTATGTGCAAAACAGTGAGCCTTGATTTATACTCTATCATTTAACTCATTGGTATAAATGTACTGACCTCCACGTCAATATGCATGATATTCGATACTGCTGTTCCCACAGCCTCCTTCCAGGGGAATAAAAAACACTTCACGATAAAATTCCTACAAAGGTACTGACCTATGGCTTCTGGAAAAACTAAATTTGCAGTTATTTTTCTCAATCGACACTGAGTGAGCTTTACAGGGGGGAAGGGGTGACCTGATGGTGGTGATTGAGGTGAGTTTCTATAATAATTCATTGAGCCCTCACTTATTCAAGGTTCTTTTCTATTTACGTGCTTTATTTTATTTAAAAACATTTAAAATGAAACCTGTAGTAGATAATGCATTTCCTGGAAAAATCTTCTAAAGTAAACATAAAATATATCTGTAAATCCGATTTAAATCTATGCAATAGAGACATTAATTAATGGTCCGGTACCCGAGATGAGGCTGAGGGGAGAAACAGGGGGGAGGCCCCTCATCCTTGGCCTGAATGGAGCTTCCTGACACTGTGCCAACTCCACCTCCTCTGAGACTCAGGCTGAGGCCCCAGGTCTCGAACAGCACAGGTATTGAAACCAGAGCTGCAAGGAGAATATGGGTGCTGGAGGCCCTGGGGAGATCCAGAGACAGATGGAGGATGGCTCTCAGGTGAGGGTGTGCAGGACCCAGAAGGCTCCTCACACCACGCAGAGGTGACCACGGGATCTGGCTTCCCCAGTGGCTTGGTTCACAGGATAGGGAGGTACGGTGTACTCTCGGCTGGGGGTGTTGTCTCTCACCCTGAATTTCAATAATGTCGTACAGGACCAACTGAACTTGGGCACTTGGTCAGCTGCCTTCAAGTGATTTATGCCTGGACAGTGAGAATGATGCAGAGGAAGTGGGGACTCTGGGACTCCACGATGAAAAGGCCGAGTCCCTCTGCCCTGAGGCCTGTGAGGCACAGGAGGTCTGATGGCACAGGTGGGAGTGGTGACCCCATCCCTCAACCTAACACGGAATATGACCCAACATGAGACCAGCACATTAACAATGGACAGATACCTGGAGCGTTAACCTTTACTCCTAATGATCTGTATTTTTCCTAGCATCCCAATGCTTTGCCTGTGCCTTGCCTTTGAAAAACCATGATGCTGTGGTAATAAATAAAATAAGTTTTATGGCTTAATGTGTTCCAATGTGAAAAGATTAAGGGCACTCTGGATTAAAATGTAATTAAAGTAATTTTATTTATTCATTTACAAATTGGGGACGTAAAAGTATCATAAGCAATTTGTAATGCTACCCCATCCGGTTTCTCAGATAAGCATTGCACTGAGTTTCCTTAAACATTTTGGTCATTTGTTTGATTTATATGTATGTCAGCCTATAGAATCTTGGCCTCATTCCCTCCCCAGGGCTCCGAAGATGCTGAGGGGTCCCCAGCCAGGATGGGACACTGCAGTGTCCCTTACTTGGTGCTGGGACCATGAAGCACCCACAGGGTTGCAAAGCTGAGCAAGGTGTTTTGCCTTGCTTGCATAAGGAGACGCCCCAGGGCACTTCCATCCTGCTTCCCATTACCCAGAAAGCCTGAGGTCAGAGAGGTCAGGCCGCCCCACACTATCTCATCATACCCAAGGATAAGGCATCCAGCTCTTAATCTCCCGCTAAGGAATGCTCCTTGTTCATGTTGAGGGGTTTGGTAGGGCACAGCTGTGTCCTGGAGGGCCAGGCAGTTAATAAATCCTGGAGGCCTCTTCACAGAGATTAAAATATGAACCTCACACCCTGGCCTTACAGGAACTGACAGGCCTCTCCTCCAGATTAAGGAGACAGCGGAGGGACGGGTCCAGCAATCTTAGAAGCTCCCATGGCCTGAGCATCCCCTCTTGGATGGATGTTCTCAGGACATCCTTCATTTGCCTGCACTGTTTTTTACCATCTTCTTGATCCATTGCATGGCCATGTAATAGAGGCCACCCTAGGGCTCTACTCAGTTTGGTTGCTTTGAATAAAATGACCCCTCCCAACAAAAAGGTAGGAAGCAATGAAGAACATGCACATTTATTGCCTTCATCTTTCCATCCCAAGCATTCCGAGTCACAGTTGTTCTTCCGGTCCTTCTTCCACCTGAATTGCTTCCTCTGCTCCTTCTCCTGAAGCACCTCCTAGGGAATTTCAAGAAAGCTGCAAGGAAGGAAACAAATGTGCATATTCAGAGTCATTGTGTGGGGGGTGCCCCGGGCAGAACCAGTCCTCACAGGGCCCCTCCAGCAGGGTGGGACCAGCCCTTCAGACTCCCATCCTAGCTCCCTATCAGGGCACTCAGCAGGGCTCGAGATGATGCAGTGGTGCAGGAGGGGGTCAGGAGCCAGGGTGATGCTAGGAGAGAGGATGTGGAGAACTGGAGGGAGATGTTACAGACACGGGTGGTTCTAAGACCTCAAGCGCCTGGATGAGACCAGACCTCTTAGGATGAGAATCATTAAAAAAAGAAGGAATCTCTGGGGAAGAGTCACAATGTAGAGCTAACGGATAGAAAAATTGAAAAAGACAGAAAGAGGAAATAAATCACATGTAGATGTTGCTCTTTGGTGGAGTCTTCAAAATCCATAAAGCGTCTGCGAGGTACGAGGGCAGTAATGATGTTGAGGTGGCCGTGGGAATGGAAAGTGGAGAATCGAGAGTCGAGGTGAGAACTCTGGGCCCTGCTGTTCCCGGCAGGATAAATAAAGCCTAATCTTAAGATCCACTTTCTCCGCATCTCTATGCTCCTCCTCACGGCCTTGATCACTTCAACTCTGCAATGAAGAGGGGCGCTCAGGTCTACAGGGCCCCCTGTCAGCCTTCAGCTTCTGTAAGTATGACCAGGAAACCATGACTGTTGTCACCTCTTTCCTCAAAGAGGCGGTCCCGGTTTCCATGACGGACTGTGCTAAGATTCCACCATAGTAAACTAGAGGAATTGTAGAGTATAATGTAAAACCAGTAGGAAAAATCTAAGTATTAAAAATTATTGCATGGTACGAATAGAGAACATCAACAATGAAAATCAGCATAAATCAAAAACTTTGAAGAGACCAAAAATTAGATAAACCTCCAGTCAAGCTACCAAGAGAGAAAAAAATAATAAAAACAGAGCGATGAACCCATTACTAATGTCTTAGATCAGAGAGGACTCATCACTCAGGACCATATGGACACTAAAAAGCTATGAAAAGGATATTTTGGGCAACTTATGCCCACAAATTCCATCGTTCAGATGAAACGAATCAAACCCTTGAAAGGCAGAAACTACCTTTACTCAACCAATATACTCAACCAATATGGAATAAATAAACCCTGTTCATATGTATATCAATTAAATGAATGGAATTGATAATTATTGTTGTGTCCAGAATAACCAGACCCAACTTGAGTGCTCTTAACCAGGAGACAGTTTATTAGCCGGCGGCTGTCCTTGCAAAGGAGCAGCCTCGAAATGCCAAGATACAAGGTTTTTAAGCCCCAAATCCCATTCCTCATTCTGTCTTAAACACAAAGGTCCATCTTTCTCCTATTCACTACCTGTCAACCCACTGGTCAGGTGTGCAAGTGGGAAGTACAGAAGCAGAAAGCTTGTTGTTAGAATGTTATGTTCCTATGGGTGATTGCCTATGTTCCCATGGGCAATAGCCAGTGTTCCCATGGGCGATGGCCAAACAGTAATTTTCAGCTTATATACAATTGATTATTTTTCATGCCATGCAAGCAAGCAGGGTTACACAGGCTAAAATTGGCAGTTAGCGTATGAGCTCATTGTTACAAGTTTCATGATTAACAGAATGTGGTTAGGGGTTCCAGAAACTAGGCCTAAGTTATAGACTTCCTTTGTCCAGTTTCAGGTTTTAATTATTCTTTAACCCTTTCACATTTCAACAGGCCATTACAATTATAACCTGCAAAATAACAGAATTACAAACTGTCAGGCACAGATGGTTTCACTAGTGCATTCTGCCACATTCTTTTACAGCAAAACACAGTTTTACAGCACTACCTTGCAAATTTGGAAACATCTAAGCTGTCCTTAGAAACATGAATGGATAAACAAATTTCAGTGAATTCATTCAATGGAATATTTTCCACCGGTTTAAAAAATTGAAGAGTATCTGTGAAAAATATGAAGGAACCTTAAATGTCCATTACTAAGTGAGAGAAGTCAGTCTGTGAAAGCTACGAATTCTTTTCTCCCAAAAAGATAACATTCTGGGAAAAGTCAAATGACAGAGACAGTGAAAGGTGAGTGATTGCCAGGAGCTCAGGAGAAAAGGGAGAGGGGTTAACAAGGGAAACAGGACCATTTGAGGTCAGTAAAAAAAAAACAAAAAAAACAAACAAACAAAAAAACAAAACAAAAAAAAACCTGCTCTTACCCTGGAATGGTGATATGTGATATTATCCAGTATTGAAACCGATGATTGCTTAAACCCAGAGTGAACTTTCATGTAAACAATCGATAACAATAATGTATTTACACTGGTTCATTAGATACATTAAAAATATTAAAACAGAATTTCATAGTCACACCCACCCCTTCCTATTGAGAACGACTTTTACATTCCAAATTTGAAATCAGGGAGGAGAAAATAAGATTTAAAGAAAAACAAATGAACTTTCTGGATGAGTCACAGTTGAAAGAGGAATTCCTTTCAAATGGAAATCTCTGGAAAACGCAGAGAACAAGTGTACGGAAAGACAATCTTCCTGAAGAGCTAACAACAAAAAACATTACACAACGCTGCGAGTTTACATACATCTATAGTGTCATTTCATTGCCATCAGGTTATCAAGTATTTATACGGAGGAAGAATAAAAAGCAACATTTCTGGTGTATGGCATCTCAGATAAAAATGTCCAACATTAATCTCATTTTTGTTATAGCAAAGACAAAATCAGTACAACATAGACTCAAAGAAATTATTCAGCACTTAGTAAAGGTGCTCAGTGGTTGGCTAACAGTCCAGGGGGCAGAGGCTGGGAGAAGACCCCCAGGAGGAGGAGCGTGGGTTGGTGGTCACTGTATCCTCAAGGGCTTTGCCAGTGGTCCCTCGAAGTCTCCTCAGAGATGCAGCACATTCATTAGCAGCTTCGGATCCTTCTTTTGCAAACGGCAGGTTAAATCGTAAGCCATCCTGGGACATTCATGAGGTTCCTTAGGATCACCTGAGACACAGAAATATGTATAACTAAACTATTACAAAACACAGAAAATAAATTCTTATTTCAACTGACTCTGGCTGTTTCTGGGCAATGCAGTAGATCACTGTAAAAAGGGATCAACCCCTTCTAAGAGTCAAAAAAACCCCGAGACGTAGAGATATATAAAAATAATTGACAAACTAAAAACCTCATGTGCCTATATAAGAAATTACTCAAAAAGAAAGATGACTACCAGCAATCCATTACACAGGCTGGATTCCACACATTGAATAAACAGTCACGTTTATTCAACATGAATAAACTGTTCAAGAAAAAAAAAAAGACAAATGGCTTTTAACGTCAGTCAAACAATTATCTTAATATTACACTGTGATACCACCATAGCTAAAAACAAAACAAAACAAAGAACAGCAACAACCAAAAACAACGCATCTAGGTACCACGTCACACCTATCAATGGTAAAATTACAAAGTTCCCTATCTGCTATAGTAGTGTGGACGTGCAGACATTTTTGCTTTAGGAAAGCATTGATCAGTACCTATGGAGAGGAATTTGACAATATCTGGTAAAACTGCATCAGCACTCACCCTTTACCCCAAAATCCAATCACTTAAATTCTATTCCATAGAGACAATGGCAAAAGTATGAAAAGAATAATTAACTAGGCCATGTTTGGCAGTAACAGAAAATTTAGAATATACTTCTAAAATCAAATGTCTAGAAAATTATCATTTAAATTATTCAATACCTAGAAATAAATGATAATAATTATGTAAATAAAAACTATGAGATGAAGCAAAACAGTGAGAGAAATATGTACCCTTAGTTATTTATTTTTAAAGTGCAGAATAGGAGAACATTAATGAAGGTAATTAGTTAATTTAAAATAGAAAAGAAGGCATTAAATCTGAATAATAGATTTTTATTATCTGTTTTGTAACTAGTAGAGTATACATATGAGAAAGGTATACATATGAGAACTTAATGAAAGTGAAAATATAGTAATAATATTAATTAATAATAATAATAATAGTAATTAAGTAAACCAAAATTGTAATAAAAAGTATAATGGACAAATCTTTGATGAGATTCATCAAGAAAAATAGCAAAATCACGTCAACTTTGCTTGGAAATTAAAGCAAGATATATCTACAAGGCAGCAGAGATTAAAACAAAAAAACAACACCATCTACTGAACAAATTTATGCCAATACATTTGAAAATTGTACAAATTGACACAATTTCGGAAAAAAAATAACCCTTCCAAAGTTACTCATTAAAAAATGAAAACCTCAAATATTTCAATAGCCATTACATAAATTTAATCAGTGGTTGAGAAGAACTGGCAGCATCTCTGTCTCTGTGTCTCTCTTTCTTGCTGACACACACACACACACACACATACACACGCACAATATTATTATTGGTTAAATAGCAATATTTCATCAAGGTTATCATTCTAATATTACTAAAACATTTCAATAGTTGGATAGAAGCAGCTACGTTTCAATTAGTTCTATAAGAATGTATGGTCTTAGTAGCAAAACCAGACAAAAATTAATCCAAACAAAGAAAGAGTTCAAGCCATTCTCAGGGGCAATGACCTGAAAAACCCACAGGAGTAGACGACACTGACCCTTTCTTCAATTGGGAGAACAAAACAAAACAAAACAAACAAAAACAAAAATAAACACAAAACAATTGGAATATAGTTCAAAACACATATCTTGAACTGGTGAACATTCTCAATAGTTGTTTAAGTATTAGGAAAACACAGAACCATTGGGGCCTGTTGGGAGAAATTCTCATAAAAACGGTGATTAGAACTAAGTTTTAAATACTAGACTGTTTTCTGGAGGAGGGCCTTGAAGAGCTTAGAAGATTAATGTAGGAGCTTGGTATGCGAGAAGCAAAGTAAGGAGACATCCCTGGATGGAATGGAGTGTGTATTAGGAAGACCAGTAGGAAACAAGGTTGGAAAAGAAGTTAGAGCTAGATGCTTAACCACAGTCAAGACTGATTGTGTCACACTTACTATGTGACTGGAAATAGGACAGTGTGGAATTCCATAGATGAATGATAAACAGATGGATTAACTGACCGATGGGCAGGCAGATAAATACATAAATTTCCGAGGCAACAAGTGGTCTCAGATGGAGAGAAGGTAAGATTTTAGGATTGCAGTGTGCCAAAATCCTGAAGCCTTTTCAGAAACTGAATTAGATGAGGTTTAAGTAGCCTAAATCAAGCCAGATACAAAGAGCACCTTCATGAAAACCAAAGGTGAATCAGATACTACATTCGTAAAACCACCCTTGGCTTCCTGTTTTGTTTTGTTTTTTTTCACTTTTGAACCTGCATAAATTTGTCCTCTCTGTTGTTTGAAGAACAAGTGGCACAGCTAAACTAAGGCCATATACAAGTTCATGAATGATGGGCAAATAATACGATGGTACCATTGTTATTGCATGGTTTTAAACATTTAGCACCGTAAGAGTCTATAGATCACAGAGAATAGATTTCTTAACACACCCAATCTCTGAAATATGCTAACCATCTGAACTTATTTCTCTTTTTAATCTTTCTGACAATTTCTGAAAATTCTAAATAATTTCGGAAAATCTCCACACCAGGATTTATAATCGTGAAATATTTCAAGAGTTAAGTAACTACCCACATTGACTCATTCATTGCCTCTTCTACCTAATTGTTATTAGCTTCATTATTATTATTTTCAATTTACCAGAAATCACAATTTTAACTCTTAGACATCTTCTGAGTTCTTCTAAGCTCTATTTCTGGATCTATCCTCTTTAGATCATTTGATTTATTCTGCATGAGGTGCATTAGCAATTAATACCCTTATAATTTCCTTTCCCAAAGATAGTTTAAAGTGGTTACATTCTACAAAATTATATTTGTGTCAATATAATTAAGATTTCCATGATTTGTAATTGGTTCAAGAACATTGAAATATGATATTTGGTTGGACACAATGAATAACGATCAACCCAGAACCATCTAAAAAAATTGTTCCTAGTGCCAATGGGTTTACTAATTTATAATCTATCATATGATCGATCAGCCCAGGATTTGGTTTATATAGTTCTTCTTTATTTCACTAGAATTTGTAATTGGCTCATCTATGCATTGCAGACATAACAAGCATATGGTTTCTCCCTATCACGAAGATTCGTAGGCATAGCTTTTCTCATCCTAAATCTACTTGCTTATGAAATCTCTCTTATTGGGGCCCTTTGAATTTCTGTCCTCATTTGGACCAGTTCCATTTCAGTTCGGCCTACATTCTCTCCTTCTTAGTTGTATAATTCATGTACTGCTAGGTTATGTGCACAGAGCTTTCAAAGGCTTTTCTCAGGTCATTGTTGAAGCTATAAGTCAATTTGCAAAGGTCATATCTCTTAGTGAATAAACATACGTAAAAACATTTCCAGAAATGGTCACACTGACCCAAGTATTTCTACCTGATAGGCAACCATGAGTGGGAAGAAACTCATGGTGTAGGAGGATTTTAAAAACCTGTCCTCCCACAAGTCTTATAAACCCAAATACTTAGCAACAATTTTGGAGGGGAAGCATTCTGCATGTCCTCACCACAGTGGACATTATTCATATTAAGTAGTTTTCTCAAATCTAAAGTCATAAAAGTTCATCTCATTGTCCTACTGTGCTTTCTCCTGCTCAGTGTCAGGATATATTTTTCATTTCTGTGTTTGTTTCTTCTACATGGGAATCTTATTCATCCTCAAAGAGGTATGACCAGATGACACATCTGCAATGAAGTCTTTCCAATCTCTTACGCAAAATAATTGTTCTTTCCTGGTAGCCAAAAAATGCTGTAAACTTGCTTCTTAACCAGAAATAACTCTCTCTCTCTTCCTTCCTTTCTCCTCCCACACACCGCCCCTCTCTCTCTCTCTGTATGTGTCTATTTGTGTGTGTGTCACCCTTTTCTATTTCTTCATTTCTTATTTCACTGTTGCCTTGCAGAGAGTAGGCACCTATTTTTATTTGGGTGAATGAGTGAATGATACTATCTTAGGTTTCTTCTGGCCCACTGGGTGAATGATAATATCATAGGTTTCTTCTTGCCCTAGTGATCTGTGTTGCTAGGATTTCGTTGATCTGAGCCTTGTACACAAGATACAGATTTAAAAAGAAACATCTTAATTATGTCCATAAAGTCAATACTCATTATTCACATGCATATCAAGAATGAGTTTGGTCATTAGGAAAATCTCAAGGATGATCATTGGAACAACAAACAAAGAGAATGATGGCAAAGTAGAGAAGCGCTCCCACCTATCGTCTTTTGATGGTCATTGGGAGAGAAGTGGTTTTCTGCTCCATCAGCAAACTCTGTGATCACAGGACCTCAAGTCCAGTGATCATTCCCAGAAGGCCACCTGCTAACGAAACAAGAACAAAATCAGGAGTTTCAGAAAAAAAGTGAAGGTGTTTAATGATCTCGCTGCCTGCTTTCTGGAAAGAGATCATGGATGGTAAATGGTCACCAGAGGATTACTATGGCAAGGGAACCTGCACGTACATGGGGGCATAGGAGTGAGTGGCTGCTGTCCATGGTCCTCAAATGCCAATGCTTTCTTGATTTCCGAGTGGAGGGAGACAAATTCTGTCTACCCTCATCCAACATGGATGAATTTCTGTGTCTTTTAATTATACATGTCTTTAAAATTTTAATCACTTTGTAATAAACAGAACTGAGTTATGTCACATAATTTACAAAAGTTGTGTTAGATCATTTTTTTTGCAATTCCTTTACTGTTTTGACAATTGAAGACATTTTTTCTCAGTAGCTCGTGGGGATGAAGGCGTCTATCTGTACATGTCTTTCTGCTCAAGAAATCACATTTCAGGAAAAGAGTATTGGTTAGAGATGAGGACTATAAGCTTCACATGGACGAATACCTGAGTGTGAATCCCAGCGATCTCACTAAGATTACGAGACGTGTGCAGGACACAGAGATGTTAACCTCTCTGAAACTTATGATGATAAGGCTTATTTTTAGAAAAAGGTAAGAGATTGAATGTACATGTTCTATGTCAGAACAGTAACTAACAGATTTTGAACTCTTACTAGTTCTAAGGCTCCTTCAAAGTATCAGTTCTCACAGAGAATCCATTAAAGTTCTTTTAACATCTCCACTTTACAGGAAGTAAAGTGATTTGCTTAAAATCTAAATTCGATTAGGTGTCAGAACGATCATTGGACCCAGGCAATCTGACTCCAAACTCTCTGTTCTTCAGCACTGTACCATGCTTATAAGCCATCTTTCATAAGACATGTACACACTAAACTGTGAGAAAACACTGCATATGTAGAAATTGGAGCAAGTGGCCACTAAAATAGAAATGAATCGTGAAGATGAAAAAAGAGCGTTTGGTAATTTCAATGAAATAAAAAGATTTTTCTCATAACAAAATGGAAAAATTTTAATATAACTACCTGTTAATTGGCTCCTTTAAAAACAATGATGTCAAGACGAATAATTTGAAGCAAATTAAGGCACACGTTAGCTATCAATTTATCCCATGTAATGCAAAAGTTGTTCATTCTGAGATATCTATGCAAGCATTCTGAGATAACTATGCTGATGATATTTAATAGGATGATAAAGTGGGAAAGGATTTAAATCTTAAACACAAGCATTATAAGCATCTGCACTGTGCTTAGATCTTTCATTTATTCTTGTGGTCTTTAGTTAGTTTTTCTAAACAATATCAAGCTTCTACACCTCATAAAAAGCCCACATGCTACGCTGAAAGATTAAGTTAGTAAAATGCCTATAATCAATACTGTTCATCTGTGTCACTGAACTTCATTTTTTAATGTGGTTCACATGTTAGCAATTAGTTAATCATTTTCTAACTAAAAGTACATAATATACTAGAAAAAATAAATGACACTCTTTATATTAATAATAATTACTGGTATCATAAAATCGATTCCCATTTTTGTATGTTCTCTGTCCAAACTTGAAGGAAACTAAGTCAGTTTAGATAGGTTTTCAATAAAATACCAATTCAACAGTGAACTTGCAAGAAATACTACTTTGTGCATTTTACTATTATAATACTCCTGCAGGTAGAAGTAATTGAATAAAATACTGGGAAGAGTTTAAAAACATATTAGAGGCTCTTGAAGTCTAGCGACAATGACGTATTCAACGTCCTCAGCTCAAATTATCCTGTGCTTTTTGTGCAAAGCCTAGAAACAAATAGATGGACTAGACTGTCTCTTAGAGTTCATCAATTCTCTGTGTTCAGCTGAAATGGAGAAGTGGGGTTGGGAACAGAGACACAGACATTTAGGCAGGAAACAGAGGCTCAATGATGCATTCACCTGTACAAAACGTCTGCAACATTTCAATACCTGAATGTGATCAAACGTGAAAAACCTGAGCAACACGCCTGGAACTCAGTGAGGATTCCCAAAACGGTACCTACTTTCCTCATTGTTATATCTTCGGAATTCAACTCCTGTAATGCCTCAGTTAACTTAACTTCAGCTGTTTTCTTCACATGCAGAATAAAATCCAAAGTCCTATGATGGCACATAGGGCCCTGCGTGACCTCCCCTCCCACTACCTCTCTGACTCTTGTTTTTTTCCCTCTCCATTCGACCCTCATGGGCAAACCTCACCTCTTGCTGTCCCCACACATGCCACACACGTGACTTTGGAAGAATGCAGCATATACACACCCACAGGGTCCCCTCCATACTTTCCTCTGGCTCTGCTCAAATGTCACTTCCTCAGGGGAAAATCATTGTGAATCTGTATTAAGGACCTGCCATCCTGTTATCCCTCACTGCCCTTCATAGCACTTCTTGAACCCACTGTAGCAGCCATTAATATACTGTTTAACTTACCCCCAAGAAACATAAATTCGATGAATAAGAGAGACTGAGAAAAAGAAAGTGTCATTAATTTATCACTGATACTTAACAAAGGATTCGTGCCCACGATCATACACCTATGAAAAGAACTGCCTCTTAGGCTACTCATTCCCAGTTCTGCCATTACTCAGCATAGAAACACAGATGTCTTAATGTTCTCCCTCTTCCAACCTTCGTCCAGTGTCAATGTCTGGCCCAGGTGAGGCCTTGCAATGTTCCAAACACAGGGCTTTCATCTACTGAAACCATCACTACGAACAACAACAATGCACAATCTTTAAACAGGCTGTCTGTTCTTCTCGACCACTAATTTCAAAGATAAGCCAGCAGACCCATTGAAGATTGCTTTTCACAAGCGCTGAACTTCTGGCCTGTATTGAGTGTGTCCTACCAGGGGGCCTAGCTGACTCCATTCGATGAAGGAGTCAAGGAGAATGGGCAGATTCCAGGTGAAGGGGAAAAGAGCTTTCTGATTCTGATGAGCCAGACTGAGGAGGCTAAGAAACAAACATCCAATGTGAAGCTGTGAATAATAACATGTTTTCATTGCAGAAAATATGTAAAACTATTACCAAAACAAGAAATGTGCAAAAAAAATCCAATATTTATATATAGCATATTTTAGTGAATTGGACACGAAACCTATGTAATTTTATTAATTGATGTCACTTCTATAAATTTAATTTAAAAATCTTACCAGTTTACACATTAGGAGGAAATTTTGCAATAGTCCCAATAAAACCACTTTTCTAATTAGATCTCTTTCACATTCCATGCTATCCTGAAATAGTAAGTTAAAAAAAAAAACTGACCGCGAAGGAGATGTACATTTCTAGCAATATTACTCGTAGAAATGTACATGTGCACCATGTGACACAGGCTGAAATGTCAGAGCCAAATGTCCATCAACAGAGAGGATCAACGGTCACATGTTATACAATGAGATATTAGAATAGATGAAAATGAATGAACCACAGTAAAGACAGCAATGTGACTGAATGTCAGAAATAGATCATGGCTAAATAACCTAGACATCAAGGAATGTATAAAGGGTTATTTTATTAATAATTACCCAAAACTGGAAATGGCTAAATTGTGAGAAGTTACACTGGTTGACTTTCAAAAGAAGGAAGCCAAGGGGAGCTTCTAGGTGGCTGACAATTTCCATTTTTGGACCTGACTCGCATTTACATAGGTGGTCTATTTGTGATAAATCAGTGTGCTGTACACTTACATTTTCTATTTTTTCTACTAATGTGTTATACTTTGGTGTTTTAAAATTTCATGAAAGGCTAACAGTAGGCATTTTCCTGAAAATTTGGATCGCGGATAAAGAGACTATTTTGTCAATTATTTCTGTTGCTTGCCTTCCCTCCAGCACTGCCTACCTGACTTCAGAGCCCCCCCGACTGCTCAGGGTCCCCTTCTTGACATGACAGTCTTAGCAGCCACCTTCGTGAATTAGTCTCCTTCTTGAGATTGTCCCTTTTTAATGTGGCCTCTCTTGAATAGGCATCGGATGAACTCATCTGTGGAGTGTGTGGATGGCTTCACCTCTTATCTCCTCATGTGATGTGCACAGAAACTTATAGACAGTTCATTAACCCACATTAAATGGTGAGAACTCTATGTCCTTCAAAACAAAACAACAAAAAACTGATAAACCTTTGTGAGGATGTAGTTGGGGATGTGTTAGAAAGGAAAAAATATGAGACAATCAGGGAATTGGAAAGAATGGAAAGCAAATCTTTCCTTTGAATATATCCCAATCATTGCATCTGGATAAAGACACAGACAAACTAAATGCTCTCTAATACCCCTTGCTCACTCTGCAACACTATGATTTGTTTTCTTGTATCCCACGGAAAGAGGGCTTTAACTCACAACTACATCTGCATGTGTGCAGAGGAATTCCAGGTAGAAGCCGGGATTCTTACCTGCAAGCTCGAAGGAGCTCTGTCTCTCAGTGATGCTCTCTTACAGTCCTTGGTCAAATGTCTGTGGTGACGACGTGCTGGTGCTGTTGATGATGGTGGTCAGGGAGCTCAAGAGAAGGCCACCATGAGCTACAACATCAGTCCTCGCTGTCCTGGGAACTCAAAAGGCAAAAGCTATGGCTATGATGTTTTCATCACCACGCCTCTGCATGGCCCACCTACAGACAGCTCTTTGATGCCGTCCCAGAATCAATGTTTTCTCACAATCGGGCACCCGTTGCAGCAGCAGCATTTTGTATACATATGGCAGCCAAATTCATGTAGCAGAGTACACAACTTCACAATGTTTGACACAGGCCACCTTCTCTGAGGAGGGATTCCGACAAGAAGAATCAGTGATCAGAGCCGAACAGGCCCCACCTGCAATCAGTAAACACAGAGTAAGGTGTAGGTTCAAGAAGACAAACGCATTGGGCCCAGTCTTGGAGAGTTGACATTGAATGATTGATCACTATAGAATATTCATACCGGGAGACTGCCCGATCTGTGCCCCAAAAACTATCCATAAGCGTCTCATATCCGACAAGTAGCTAGCTACCTTGGTCCTGACCAAAGGGCAGAGTCTGCTTGGGCTGAGGACCTCTAGCGCATTAGAGCGAACAGAGGGAGCTGATCCCATTCCTCAGATAAACAGCAAGGAAATAAGTTCTCCCAGGAACACTGGACTCCAGAAAGAAAACTTCCACTCACGCAGAAAGTCAGTCCATTGAACAGTCACATTTCATCCAGGGTTATTATCCCACATCCAGGAAGTGTCTCCTGTGATGGACATTTCGGCTTCCTGCCCCAGTGTAATGACATCTCACTTCTGTGGCAGTTTCATTAAAACTTGATGTTGTTTTAATCAATAAAATTAACAAAATAAATACCAAATATTGAAAAAGAATCATACAGAACACTAAGCACATTCACTTATTTTCATTTAAAAATACTCTTCTATATTTTTACCCAGTTGTACCCCAGGGATTCGCCCAATGATAATCACCAGCGTAGATTGGCTAAGAAGAATTCTAATTTCTTCCCTCTTTAAAATAAGAAAAGGTTGACACTTAGAAACATTTTCAACACTGGTGCTTACTCCCAACGGACACAGACAAAGTTCTTCAAACAACCTGATTCCAAAGCAAAATTTGTCTGAATTCTAAACATGCCTCAGAGCATCCAAGGCTCCCCAGTGTTTGTTCAGGACCTCCTCAGTCAGCAAAATCACCGAGCTGCCACCACAGATCACCCACTCGAATTTGCCCAATTCTACCTCATTCTCCCATGCCCTCTGCCTTATCCTGAGCCATTCACAAAAACAGGACACACAGAGTCAAATGTCTATGAGAAACAAGCAGGGGCATAAAAGAACTAGGTGAGCAGAGCATCACATAGCCAAGTAGTCCTGCCTCTGAATTCCTGCACGGCTTGTTCCTTTATGCAGAATTTCGGTTATATTTCCATATGGAACAGATTTCTCATTTAAATTGTTTAATACATGTTCAAACAATCTTTAGAATGATAAATGGAAAGAAATGGGACATGGGTCCTCCCTGTGTACAGGACACACTGGGAATCTCTGGTGTCACGACGAGTAATGCTGGTGGCAGCTCGGGAACACACAGGAGGAAAGTGGCCTTCACTTGACACTTGTCCTTGCCTGATAGGCAGCTCTGCTCATGAACCTACCAGGAAAACACAACATAGTCAAGAAACATAAAGAACCATTTCAAATAGGACGAGTGTCTTCTAGTGGAGTTCAATGATACATGAGAAATGGATTCATGGCTGCTGGGAAGAAATGTGCTTAGAAATGAATTCAGGACTTGAATCCCCAAATCTTTGCTGTAATTATCTGACCTCTGTGATTCTCAGGGTCTCATCTCTAAAAGAAGGAGATTTCCTTCAAGTCACTAGCATAATATTCATAAGTATTCACCTCTCTCTCACATACAACACACACAAACACAGGTATGTGTGCACAAGTCTCTAATAGTATTTTGGAAAAATAAAATTACAATGGATGCACCAATTCAATATTATTGAAAGATTTCCATCAGGTTGAAATGCACATATTTCCAATTCATTCCATGAGAACATGTTCACCTTACTACCATGACCAGGCTAAATCTAAGCATCTGTAAGGAGTGTTATAGGCCACTCTTACTCACAAGCATGCAAGTAATAAGACCATAGAAGTAGAAAGCATGTATTCTGCCTTCAATTGAAAAAGCAAAAGCAAACCCAATTAAATAAAACAATGAGTATATAGTAGAAGAAAACATCCCGAGTTACTAGAAGTAGCCAGTGCTTTCAAAATAATACTGGAAATCAGAGCCGTGGGAGAGGCTGCTGGTCACATTTTTATAAAGGAAGATTTGAACTAAGTGTTAAAGAAAGTACATTCTTTTGTCTCAGGTAGTGGTTGATCCATTCTAATGAGATTTTTATATGTGGGGGTAAGGGACAAAATCTGCTTGACAGAAATGGAGGGTGTACTGGAAGATAAGGGATAAATTAGGATGGAGAAGAAAGTGAGCCGGATACTTTGTCACATGAGACAAGATTAGTGTGTTGAACTCTTGATAGGAGACTAGGAACAGGAGCCTTGGAATTCAATATCACCTTAGAGCCTGCAAACATATCCATGGCTGGATGACAAAAGGATAGACAGCCAGACTGACAGACAGGCTGACAAACAGATGGATTTGATATCGAACAACTTTTCTTGGTTGTTGAAGAGGATATGTTTTCAAAGTTTGTGTGTTACATCTAATAGCTTTCTCTGAAGATGAAAAAGACAGCAGAGAAAGTCGCTAAACCAAGACATGAAAACCAAAGACAACCAGATATACCTGCTTCAACAGCACCATAAGTTTCATCTTGTGTTTTCCCTTCCTCATCTAAATCGATTTGTTCCTTTGTGCTGTTCAGAAGGGCCCAGCACAGGCAACTCAGCTGCACAGAAACCAGAGACAAGTCAGTTAGTCGTGGGGACTATTTAAGTTATATGATGATACACTTGTGTATGGTGTTTTGCAACAAATCAAATGGCACTGAATAGTACAGAATGCAAAGAAAAGTTTCCTATCACACACACTCACCTAACACACTGACCATTTTCAATTACTTTGGTTTCTAATTCTCATAGGAAATTCAAACTCTAAATAACTGGCTTGAAATCTCTCTCTCCGCATTGATATTCCATTAATGTTGAAGACTTTGGGCACAGAAAATGTAGCTTCTCATCGTCTGTATCACCCATTTCTGTTTAGCTCCACCATTATTGTTTAATGTGCCTGCTGCTCACATTTATAACTTGTAAAATTTCCTTTTAAGCTATAATTCGGATCCATCATGTTTAGATATATCTATATGTTTGTACTATCTCCCAGGTCTGGTAATAATTGATAACCAAATACATGTCTTTGCTGTCACACCTCCCAAATTCTGTCAATGCTTCCATTATTTCCATTTTATTTTTATTACATAATCATATGTTTTGTTACTTCCATTATTTTAAACTGTTGTATAGAATTTGATTTTTTCTGTAAATATAATTCCATTTTCATGCTTTCTTTGTATGTTTATCCAACATTCTATTTGCTATTATCATTGCATAACTTTTTCTTTCCATAAGTCTTCCAAGGCAAGTGATTGGACACAGTGAAGAAATATCAGCCCTGGGCATTTCTGAGGAAATGGTTTCACATATCACATTTAAAAACAATTAATCCGCCACATGCTCAAAGTTATGGCTCATCTTACCTGGCCACATACTTGGTCCATGAAAATTTTCTTCAGATGTATTTTACTAGAATGTGTAATTAGTATTGTCACATATTGCAGTTGTAACGGACACAACCTGCACCTTCTCTCATAGATTCCTAATCACAGCTTCTTCAGCTTAGCATTTCTAACACTAATTCCACTTACTTGGGGAAAACTCTCTGCTTCATGCTGCCTGAATCTGTGTTCAGATTTGAACCAGGTGCCCTTTATTCCTGGTAAAACCCCGAGCCCTGAGATTTCTCTTTACTGCACTGCTGCAGTAGGTACATAACCCTATTCATGACTTTCTCTAAAATAAATTATTTACACTTTATTTTGAAAGGTTATGTTTAGCAGTGTATTAATGAAACGTAAACACGAATTGGACAAATTGTTTCACTGTGACTTCCTAGAGTGCTTTTTCCTGTAAAATTGGATCAAAAAGTGTGTGTAGGTGTGTGTGTGTATTTCTATAGGTATGAGTGGAAATATTTATTTTTGAAAACTCTGTAATATTTTCTAGTTTTTTGTCATTCAACAGCCAATATTTAATGTCTAGTTATGAATTCTAGTGATATGTATTTCTGGAAAGGTAATCTGACCAACTATCTTCTTCAGTTTATTTATCCATCCACACAAAATCCGATGCCAGCTCCTCCAACAAATATATGCATGGGCTTTATTTTGAAGTTTGATTGGTAAGTGCTAAATAAATAAATAAATAAATAAATAAATAAATAAATAAATAGAAGCTATCTATGTTATAATGAATCAATAACATTAGTATATAAACAGTATTTCTTGTTAAAATCAAACTAGCTGGGCTTCTATTGTACCTCCCCAGATGTAGCTTCGCTGAAAGTCCAATGTATATGTAGTAAGACTTTGACTCTGCTTGGCTTTTGAGACTTACTATATCTACATGTGTATTCTTTTCCAAAAGTGACATTAAGCTAATTATAGCATTCTGCCAGTGACTTACACCTTAAATGTGGATTGTCCTACTTGGACAAGGAATCTGATATAGGAGGCATGCAGCAGTAAGATTATGGACTCACTGGGCATGAGACTTTTAATACTTTCACCGACAACTTGGGAGAGTGCTCAGTTCCTTACATTCTCAACATCCCTGGGTACCATTCATAGTAAACACGTTGCCAACCTACAAATCATACACATGCATATCACTGTTTGAATTCTCTCTCTCTTACTATCTCTGTGTCAGTGTTGATGAGGTGGATGAAACCCTACTCACCCCAAATCAGATCCAGCTCAGATGTTAGCTCTGTTGCAAAGCCTTTCTCAGTCTCTTAGGTAACACATATTATTTATTCTCTTCCTGGTACCCTATCATGAAGATATAGATATACCTCCAAAACGCACTGTGGAGTTATCTGAGTAGGAAGCCCATTCACTAATTCTGCATTTCTTAACACACTGGCACTCTGCAATACTTGGTGCAAATTGTTGTTCAGCCAAATGACTGGTGATAATCTCTTTGCTTTCTTCTAGCTCTAGCCGTGCAAGGAATTCATCATCCTTGGACTTATTCACTAGTTAACACTATTAGCAGGCACAGAAACTTACTTTTAAAGAAAAGACATCCATTACTCATTACTCACATGAACAACAGGAAAGGGTTTAGAGACCAGGGAACGTTCCGGGACAGCTGGAATGACACCAAAATGCAACGGTGGCCACGTACAAGGAGATAATGCACTCCACAGATGAAATCAGGACAGTCACTGGCGGGCAGACGATCTCCTGTGTCGTAGGTGAACTCTGACATCCTATGACTACAGCCAACCACAGCTCAATGAGTAGAGTCCACAAGGATTCCTGCGAAATAAAGACCAAAAGCTGACTTTAGGAAAAGATGAGAAAGCCATTCCACTAAGTCTTAACTATCATTCCACCTGCATGCTTGATTAAGAACAAACACAAATGCCGAAACTTGACCTTAACATGACCCAAGCACAGAGTTGCAAATAGCTGTTGGTTCAAGAAAGGGGTGAGGGTCCCAGGTGCTCTCCATGGTTCTGAAGTAGCATCTCACCGTTGAGTCCCAGATTTTGGACACTGCTCTCTACCCGGACACAGGCTCAAGTTTTCCATGAGCTTTGTTGGAGAAACAGATTTCTACCCATGCTATCGAATTGTGTAAAATAAACAGACTATTAATTATGTTATACAATATACAGAACTGAGATTAGCTCATTTATTATTTTTCTCTGAGAAACTTATTGAAATGGGAACTTGTACCTGTATTTGCTGCTCAAGATAGTCTCTTTAAGTAAAACGATATCGCATAGACATCAAGAATGGGCTTTGAATGAGGAAGACTGGGGTCTGAATCCCAATAACCTCTTTACAACTCTAAGGAACATGGGCAAGGAACAGAGACAATGAACCCAGCACACTGTTGCTCATCTGAAAATTACCACCACAAGAGCAGCTTAGGATTAAATACACATGATCCACAATAACCGTTATAATATGCATGTATCACAATAGCCATCAGCATACATTAAATACTTACTTGTGAGCTAAGCCTTTTCCAAAGCACTTCACTTATTTTATCTGATTCTGATTGTGGACCCAGAAGTTAGTACACATTTTATTATCATTTGATGCACAGTCAAGCAATGTGTTAATGATTACGATGATGGTAAGTGGCAGAGCCAGAAAGGAACTTCAAAATCTGCATTTTTCTGCATTTTGCCATAGACACACATAATATCTCATAAAAATATAGATGGCAGACATGCTTGTGTGCACTGTATATTTACACCCTTGAAATGGAAGCAGGAATTGTTTCTCACTGCAACTAAAATTGAGATTAAATTTTGTTGTACAAATTAACATAGACACATTTGCTACCATAGCAAAATAAACATTCACATTTCTCACTCTGGCAGAGACAATGATTTCCATTTTTCACTTACCTCTTTGTTGCCAACTATAAAATGGCTGGAAGTATAAGCACAATATACAGGTCCCAGGAATCCCAGGACCTATAAATGAAAATGAAAGAGATGCCCACTATTAACAAAGCACTCAACAGAGATCGGGGCCCACATGAACCAAGAAACAGAGCTGTAATTGCTCAAGGCAACATCATCTGTGATAACCACAACCTGTAACATCCAGATGTCCACCCACATCAGAGTGGACACCTTCTTACATATGACTAGGGTAGAACACCATAAAGAAAAAGAGAAGGAAATGAATACGTGCTCCACTCAAAACACAGATGAATCTCAAAATAAAAAAAAAAAGAGAGCAAAATAAAGCAGACACTTAGGGGTCCACGTTGAATTATTCTGTTGGCAACAGTCCAAACCAGGGGAATCCTGGACTGCAGTGATAGTAGTCACAGTGCCTATCCTCAGAAAGAAGTGGATTGGAGAGCCGCATCTGGCTGAGGGTGATTTCATTCTCTTGACAAGACTAGTGGTTACATGGTGCTTATTTTATGACATATTATTGAGCTGCACATTGACATTTCACATGCTTTCCATAGCTGTGTTTTGGTTTAATAATTAAGTGCTTTACAAACTGGTATTATAACATAGGACCTGTTGGGAAATTGTTAAGGGGAAGAAGATGATGTACTACGTCCTTTCAGTCTATTTCTTTATAGTTCACTGACCTCATGTCTCCCGGGCTGCTCAGGGCCCACTGGAAAGATATCTCTCTCCATGTCATTTCTGGGAGTTAGTCCATTCTGAGTCTGTTTTCCTTTTTCCAGGACAAAAGTTTCAATGAATGCAGGTGATAAACTCTGTGGTCATGCATGGATACATTAATCTGATATTTCTTTCATGTGATGTGAGGTGAATCTTTTTGAGGCCACACATTAACCTGTCAGAAGAGGTGCAATTGTTATATCCCATAAACAAACTGAAGGACTGTCATCAGGATGTCACTAGGTACTGGTATGGTGTAAAGAGAAAGAAATAAGAATCAGAGCTTTCATAATTATGAGCACAAAACTATGTTTGTCATAGCTGTGGCCTCAATTTTTATATCTGGAAAAGAGAAAGTTGAATTCAATGTCCACTAATGTCCTTTTCTCAATCTTGAACTCTATGACTAATTTCACGGGAACAAAAGAGGAGGGGCCCTAGTTCCATGATATATCTTTACTTTGCATAGAAAGTTCAGGCTGAAATGTGTGTTCTCAAACGTTTAGGTTAAGCACTCATAATTCCGTGCCCGTAGCCAAACCTTACGATTTAAAAAAATGGTTTAAAATTTTCAATTACAGTGGCATATTATATTATATTAGATTCAGGTAGACAACCTAGAGATTAGACATTTGTATACCTTACAAAGTAATCATTCAGATAAGTCTCAGAAACACCTGACAGTTTACAATATTATTGACTCTGTTCACTATGCTGCACTTTAAATCGTGCATACATCACGTGTACAGCACGATGTCAAATTCTCATATCTGAACTTAACTGAAAAGGAGAAACCATAAATGCAACATTTCTGTAGAACAAACATAAAGGGGGCCTTATGCTTCCCAATTTGGTGGTGCCTTGAAGAAGGCTGAGTACACTCCGGATCAAGTAGCTGCTATTGTAGGGAGCAGAAAGGACCTGATTCCTCACAAAGCATGGTTCTGTATGCTGACCTGCCCTGTCTGGTGATGCCCTAGAGGACCAGCTAAAAGAACTGCCTTTCTTCACCTCTACTGGCTTTTTGCCCATAATACCTAAGGGAAAATACTCGTATGTCCAGCAGACGAAAGGAGTAACAGTTGAAATAAACACAACAGTAACACGAAGCCTTTGGAGGAAGAATGAGAAAGAAAGTGGTACAGCAATTCAGGGAGACTGATTCAAGAAAAGTGGTGGACTTTCAGTAAGGACGGTGGACTCACTGGAGTGTCACCTTACCTTAGCCACATGCCCTGCTCTGCATTCCATAGGAGACTTGCCCGTTAAGAGTCAATATTCCCAGTGAAAGCAGACACTCACAGCCGCACTCAAGGCATCTAAATGCTTCCTCAGGAGCCCATCACTATAGAGTCTCCCCCTCTGCAGGAAGTTGTAGGCTCCTAACTCTAAAGGCAACACAGGGCTTCTGACTGGCCTCAGGGAGAGTGAGTGGCAAAGGGGCAGCTGAACCCAGTCTGACTGTCACTGTCCTGCTTGAATCAAGTGAAGTGGTGGGTGAGGGGACCCTGTCTGCCAGAAAAGTGCAGTACATGGTTCAAAATGGAGAAATCTGCTGACCAGGGATTCTCAAGGACGGAGTTTTCTAGCTCCCGGGGTCCCTCCAAGGTTTGGGATTGGGTATGGGTGGCGGTGGGTTGTGGGGAGGCTTTATTTTCCCAAAGGGAATTTTCCCCCTTTCCTGAAGTTCAGTTCTTCTTCTGCAGCCACATGCAGCCCTCCACCCCTACCCTGCATTCCCCTTTAGGACACCAAGGGGTTGTCTCATCTTAGTGAGACCAGCCCACCTGCTCCTCCAGGACGGAGTGTCCTACCTAGACTCAGGCAGGTGTGCCCCACACCTGAAGGGCCCTCACACACATGGGACCCTGCTCACAAGTTGGGGATTGTGTTTTGAGGTAAAGTGGTTGAGGGAGGCCCCGATGAGAAGGCGACATATGAGCAAAGAGGTAAAGAATTAGGCTGTGTGGGTTTCTGGAAGAAGAGCATTTCAGGAAAAGGGATCAGCAAGTGCAAAGGCCCTGGGTGGGAATGTGACCACCACTGAGTGTGACATATAGCAAGGAGGCCAATGGGGATGAAGTAGCATGAGCAAGGAGGGCAGTGCTCAGCCACGGTCCTGTAAGGTCTTGAGTCTGATTAAAGGATTTGCCATCCTGCTCCCGCAGGTGCCCAATTATTCAACCTTCCTTTCCGGACAGAGGACAGCTCAGAGTGCCCCCTCACCTTGCAGCATTTGTCAGTGTCAGGGGTCTTGTGCCCTAAAATGCAAAAGCCAACTTCAGATAATTTAGACACAAGCGGATAAACTGGAAGGCTTAATGGGCTCTCCCAGAGTCATGGGAACCTGGAGAACAGAGAAATGGTACAAAACCAATGTAGCTCTAAAAACCCAGAAAGGGGGACTCTTGGAAATAGTCACCTGGCAAAGACAGTGTGGTTAGGGCACCACAGCTCAGGTGAAAGGCACACTGTCTGTTTGAGGTTCCCATTCCAGGAAGAGTACATCCAATTTGGCGTGTGACCACCTGCACGTTGTGGCGGAGGGCAGTCTCAGTCACAACCTCACCACCCTCCTAGCTCCAGTGAGGGTGTGGTGAGTCTCCAAGTAGTCTAGAAAATGTGAAATGGTTGTTTGGTAGAAAACACAACAACAACAACAACAACAACAAACAACTGTATATAACAAAATATCAAGGACCTTCTATGTACTGGCCAGTGAGCTAAGGGCTTTGGGCTTTGCTTACATGATCATACTGACTCCCCACACAAGCCTGGGATGTTTTGTCATTGAGAAGGCTTGGTTCAGCTCACACAACAGCTGAGTGGCAGCCAGAATTCTGACCTCAGGGCCCAAGACATTGATCCAGTAGTTCTCTCTCTTGACTGCAACCCTAATATAACGGGGATATCTTAGAAAAGAAAGACACAGTAGACATCTCAGGAACACACTGTGAGTTCTGTGGCATGGGGAGCTGTGTCTTCCCCAATCCAGAAATGGTGAGGTCTGGCCATGCAGCATCTTCTGAGTTTGTGGGACTTTATGAGCACACAAAGTTCTAGGAGGTGGCAAACCTAATCTTCCCCTACTTCCCCACATTCACCTCTGATTGGCAGAAGCCTGGCCTGCACAACCTCAGGAGTAGCAGATGGATGTGAGGGTTCCATTTGGAGTTTGAGAGGGCGGGTTGGCAGCTCTCTTCCTGCTGAGTGAGATGTCGAGCCATTTTAGGTGCTCTCTTCACAGAAAACACAGTGACCAGCACGTCCTCAAGTCATAAACATGGTGGCCTATAGACACCTAGAGCCCTATCCTCACAGTGTAAGCCACTGCTGCAGAATGCAGGCTAGCACCCCCAGGGCTTCAATGGAATGGGTAGCCATCTCTAGCTAGAGGTACCCAGGGCGTCCTTCACTGGCCTCCCCTGAGTTTTACCACCATTTTATCTCCATTTTGGGGGTCAAATGAAATAGCAGAAACCCCAGATTTTTGTGGGAATCTCTGAATTTGCCACTAAGTAAGTTAAGAAGCAATGGAGAAAGGGAAACTTACGTGCCTTACCCTTTTCAGCCCAGGCAAGGCAAATTCACAGTTCTTCGATTTCTTCTTCCTTCCAAATGGTTTCCTCTACTCTTTCTTTGGGAGCAGCTATGATGAAATTTGTTGAAACCTGGAAGGAAGAGAACAATTATGCATATCAGAGCCATTCACCATGTGAGGTGGTGCTCAGGGCAGAATAGGGCCCCTAAACCACTGCAGAAAGAGACAAGCCATTCTGACTACCAGCCCAGCTCCTAGCCTGGGCCACTTAGGGTTGCTCAATTCAATTCAATAGTGCAATGAAGCTCAGGAGCCAGTGCCATCCTAAATGAGAGAAAGTGCAGAATTAGAGGGAGATATTACAGACAGTGACTATCCCAGGACCTCAAGTGCCGGCATGGGACCAGGGCCTTCGATGAGAATCACATAAAGAGGGATTGGAAGACTCACAAATACAGGCTTGTGGATAGGAACGAGAGAACGTGGAAAAGAAAGGAAAGAAGATGTCAATTGCATGCACTCTTACGCTCCTTATGTCGCAGGCTTCATCATCCACAGTGTGGTCTTCGAGTGGACAGGTGCACCAACATTGTGGGGGGACCTGGGAAAAAATGGGAGAGTTAGAGTCAAGGTGGAAACCCAGCATCCTGCTGCTCCTGGGATTAGGTAGCCCAACTCCAAGATCCATTATTATCCTCATCTCGACACTCCTCATCTAGTGATCCCCTGGCCCTGCCAGTCGGAGAGACAGTTTGGGGCCTGGTCAATCCCAGGAAATCAGGTCAGCAATGCTGCAGGAAAAAGTGTGCCCTCTAGAATCCTGCCGGCCATGGAGGGCCCGGAGAGACAGCTGGACACAGGCCTCTCTCACATGGAAGCATTCAGCACCTCAAACATGTGTGACATGTGGAGGCTGAGATGAGCTCAATGGTAATGGACCAATAGCCGTAATGCCAGACGAATTGTTCTTTCCCTCATGCAGCTCTGGGAGTGCCCTTTAAATGAGGAGCAAACATGAGCACAGAAACATGAAGGTGCTTCCTTACCTTAAAAGGAAGAGAATTTACTTCTTACACACCACCCGGCACACGGTAAAAGGCTTTGTCCCCAGTTTAAGAGCCTAGGAGGTAGTCCTTGTGTCCCATTAAAGTACATCCATCATAGGTCAGTAACAAAAACTAAACCACGATCTCCTGCATACGATTCTCAGGAGTGCTAACAGATCAATGCCCTAGCTTTGATATAGCTCTGGAGTATAGGAGTATGTAAGAACAAGACTTGTGGGAATGATAATTTTTCATAGCAAAGCGAGGAAACAAGATGACAAACACGCTACTCTCAAAGCCTACGGAAACAATTCCTCTTCCTGTGACATCATTCAAAAAGGAAAAGAACACATCAGACTTCTACAGTCATTTCCTTCTTTTTTTTTCTTTTTCTTTTTTTGTCTAGTGTCATGTCTCCCTTCCTCAGTTTTCCAAGCAGCAGATGCCACTAAGAGGTTCCCAGGCCCGTCTTCCATCTGATCTGACCTTCGTGTTGGTGCCTACCTGTAGAGTCTTCATCCTCGCTGCTGGAGTCAGAGAAGCTCTCTCATACATAATCCGGAGACACAGAAACATGAGCAATAAAATTATTAAAAAGAGAGGCTCCCCCATTCCTGCTACTTTCCTTGAGTCTATAGTGAGTCACGGGCATCACCCTGATGTTCCCCATAATTCATGCACTTTTCCTGGGCTTTGTGGACCATAGAGCTTCACCTAGACATTGACCACGGTTACCAACCTTCAAATCAGAGGTGCTGAAGGAATCAACTTTTACCGTTTCCCTTCCACTTGCCCATGATAACTCTCACCTCCTACCTTACCAACTTGAAATTCCAATTGTTTCATTCAAACTTGATGAGACTAGTAGGATTGTCCAATTGATATTTTATTGTAGTTCAGTTGACCGAGTTCATTAAAGAAAGCCAAATCAGGCCACTGGCCAGAGTTTTTTCCTGTATAATCACTTCCTTTCACTACACCCAACCCTCCTTCCCAGCAGTAACCCGGAATCGGTGGGCTTCCAGACCAAAGCTGCAGAAAAGCCCCACCTTCCTCAGAACCTAGATGTTTTCCTAGCAACTGACTGATTTCATGATACATACATTTTTTCATCTGTTCACGCATCCAACTGCAATTTGAGAAATAGAAAAAAAAAAGAAAAACAGTGACGATCACTTCATCCCGGACACTCTGCACAGGCCTTCATTTCCCTTGATGGCCTTAGCACCCCAGACAGGAAACAGTGTTTGAATCAATGACCCAAGAGAACACATAAGGGGCGCCTGGGGGAAGCTTGAAGCTCATATTGGAAGGTTTCTCAAGTCTCTTTGGTTGGGCAATTACAGTTTCCTTTTCAAAGAGAAAAACTTTCTACAGGGGAAAATGCTCTCTAACGTACAGTTGTAACTGCTGCTGCCCTTTTTGAGTGCCCTCTTGAATCAGGTATCAGGGGTAATAGGGTCTCACTAGACAGTCCCCCTACCTAGTAAACTGTCTCTGTCATGGAGCATATATATGTTGACATTTCATATGCTAATTTTACTGCAAAAGAGAAAAGGAAACTTTGTCATATCAGTGCAAGAAAGCGAGTTCAACTTGAGGATAGATGGAACCTCCTCATCTGCGGTGTTGTAGGGAGATCCTGCACCACCACCTCAGGGAGAGCTAAAAAGACATAGGGTAGCTGTTAGTCACTGGTGATGCTGCTCAAGACATACTCTGGAAACTTTGCAAGGTGAGTTCGTGAGGCGAGTGTGTGAATGTGGGCATTTAATAAGTATGAACGGAGCTGCTGCAGGGTCATCCTCCTGGGTGCCTGAAGGAAGGGCAAAAAGAGGGGCAGGAAAGAAAAGGAAATGGAGCCTTTGGCATGAAAGCTAAAGGGAATCCAGCGTATCGGACATAATCCTAAAGGGGAAACGAAAATGCACGCTATGTTTCAATGATAGAGTTTCATTGACTCCTCTTGCCCATCATAAACCCAGCCAAGTTCCCACTTCTTTTTCGAATATAACAAGACCATCTCAGCACATGCATTCATATGTGCTGCTACTGTCTTCATCTTTAATACTGGCTTTTAACTTTGTTTTTTAAGGAAGTATACTTAATATGCATATTTATTGCGGGTATATAGGTCAGTAGCTTCAGTAACATTCATTATATGTGGACCATCTCTACTATCTCTACCCAAACGTGTCATCCTTTCCCACATACGCTCTCATCTCATTAGAAAATCACCCCACCGCTCCCCATTTCATCCCTTGATCATCTCTACTTTCTCTCACAATGAATTTGCTTTCTCCAGGGACCTTGCTTAAGTGGAATCATACTTTATTTGTCTTTCTCTTGACTGCCTCATGTCACCAAGTAAGAATAGCATTACATTACGGGTACACATCACATGTTATTTATCCACTCATAGATCGACTTAGGGGTGGTTTCCATTTGTTAGCTGCTGTGAAGAATGGGGCTATGAATACTGGTGTACAGATAGCTTTAAGACACTCTAATGGTGATACATGGTATTCTGGCCAAAGGATGTTCCAGCACAGAGTGAAACGGAATGCAAACTCAGGACTTTTTTAATTAATAAAAATATATTAATATTATTTCAGTAATTATAACAAATGTTTCATGTCAGTGTAAGATGCTATGGCTAGGGGAGGAGTGGGATATGGGAACTAGGTGTACTATCTGTCAACTTGATGTTCATCTAAACCGATTCTAGAGAAAGTGTATCCATTTTTACAACTCTAGAAATAACTGTATCAGGGAGAGATCTATTTAGCTCATTCCAAAATCAGATAATATCTGTGCATTAGCTAGAGATCCTGCTTACTATTTCAATGGAACCACATTTTCGGTTCCTATGCATCTTTTCTTCTATAGTTACAGCACTACCGATCAAATGGACACATTTAAATTGCACTCACGCAATTGAGAATCAGCATGGATTAGAATTTATATAATTTTCTCTTAAAATGAAAACACCAAATAATGATTCCTGAATAGACTTAATAAGCATATTTCCACAGTACCTTCCTCGGGCTGCACTGAGGGATGTACCCCGTGGTGTTGCCGGATGTAAACTCTCTTGAACCTCTTCTTCCTTGTTTAGAAGCTCCACGTACCAGGGAAAATTCTTCAGATTCCTCGGGACCTCAATGCCCTGTTCCAAGATCTGCAATTTTAAGGTGGCCTACTCGTTAATATTATGTGATGAGGCTAAAAATGATTACATACAAGTAAAGCTATGAGAAAAATTAGTGACTAGTGCTATGTAATTGCTCTGAAGTGTCCAATCACTCAAGTATAACCTAGACACTTGGTAGCAGCTGAACCTAGTGAGGGGACTGGGATGGCTTCACATCCAGGGAGGATGGCAGGTTACTTTTATCCTTTGCATGAGGGTGATGCCTTCCAGTTCACGGAGAGTATCTGTTATCATCTCCTGAAATCCCCACATCAGCCTTATGCAGAGAAGGCAAAGCAGGAGCTGTAACTTATAATTTACAGTGAAAAGCATAGAAATGTATAGAGATTCAGCGATTTGCCCAGAGACACAACACTGATGAGTGTAATCTGGGACGAGAACATGGATGCTGTCCAGGGCCTAGAGATCCTGAAATTCTAGGACACCTGAGACCATGCCCTTGGTGCCTGAACAATGAGATGCCCTTGGTGTCTTTGTCAAATGCTCTGCCCCAACTTTTCTGTGGGAGAGACGTGATGTCCTGGAGGAAGAGGCTGAGCCATGTGGAGTCCAACTTTATAATGCAGACTCCGCTTATACTTTCCTGGCTCTGACCCCAGAAACAACAGTTTCTTCTGAGCAAAGACCCTCATAAGGACCAGGGAAGTCCCAGCTTGTGGCCATCCTCCCCCAGCGTCTGTCCACTGTCAGCTGTCTCACACTGAGCCTTCCCCATGACCAGGTGACCACCCTGAATCACTAGTGGTCTGGGCGATGCTCAACGCAATGCAGAATATTCTACATCTACTGCTACATGACAGATTTACCAAAAACTAGCTTCTCTTTCATTGAAAAACCCTGCATGAGCACTTAAAGTCCATGAAGAGGGATACTGGCCTTTCGTGTTGGTGCTTTGATAATTCCCTGAAATAAGGCTGCAACCTCCACTGTGTGCCGACTTTTGGTCTGAGCAGCCTGTGCTATGACTGATGGACAGCGGGCAGTGGCTTCATTAGTCCTCAGTGTGCCGCCTCCTTGTTCATTCCTTCCTCACCACTGTCCAGTGTCTACAAACTCCTCATACCTTTCTAGACCCTGCAGTGGGCTGAATTAATCATACACTCATGGGGTTCAAACAAGGACCTCAGCGAACACTATCAAGGGATGCGGGACCCAATGGGACCACGTGAGGATCTCTCAACAGTAAAGTTCCCCAATCGAGTCTGGCCACCCTATTTAACCCAGTGGCGAAGAACTCTAAAGGCCAGGAGGCATAAATTATAATGAAGAACCCAATCTGGAATCAGCAGGCACATCTCCCCTCCATGAATCCACCAATAGGCTTCTTGGGCTTCCTCTTACTTTCCTCCCGGGTTCCACGGAATCCACCGCCATTCTCCTGCTGTGGCCGCAAGAGCAGGGCGCCTTTCATTGGCTTGCTCAGAGTGTTACCATCCTTTTGTTTCTACTTTTAGAGTCGCAAGCAGTAGGAGAAACGCCAGTATTTTTTATTGTGGTTTTATCTGAACTGACTAAGTAAGTTAGGAAACAATGGAGAACGGGTACACTTGTTTTACCTTACCTTGTCCCATGCAACAGAAGTTCAGCGTTATTCTATTCTACTTAAATGCTTTCTTCTTCTCTTTGTGGAGGAGATTTGGCTAGAGTAGGGAAAGGAAAGAGCAAGTCATCTGGGAAAGATAATTTTTAAAGAGAATAGCAAGAACACATGATGTCAAACGCAGCCCACTCAAAGCCCATGGACACAGTTCCTTTTTCTGACATTAATAAAGTGGGGAAAAACAAATCCAACTTCTAGACACATTTCATTTGTCTGTCTGATTCATATCTCCCTTCCTCAGTCTCCCATGTAGCAGGTGCCACCCAACTGGTCCCAGGTATCCCCTCCTATTGGATACAAAGTCATTGTTGCCACCTACCTGGATCGTCTTCATCCTCATCGCTGATGTCAGACAAGTTCTCTAACACCAAATCTGTAGAAACAGAATCAAGAGCAATAACGTTTTAGAAAGAGAGTCTCGCCTATTCATTTAGCTTCAGTTGAGCCTATGGTGAGTCACACAGCCTCACCCCAATCTTTCCTCCAGGTTCTCAGACCTTCCTTGGGCTCTATGGGGTCAGAGCCCTTAAACAAGACATTGATCACCTTGCAAACTTCAAATCAGAGAGATGCTGAAGCAATCACCTTTCACCTTCTCACCTCAAACCCAACATTGCTCCCACCTCCAAAGTTATCAACCAGAAATTCTGACTGTTATAGACAATTGAATGTGGCTAGTGTGAATGAACAAATGGATGTGTTTATTTTCTTTTCATTCAATGCATTAATAAATGATCAAGTATAATTAATTAAAAACAGTCTCATCTAGCTACTGCCTGCCACACTAGATAGAGCAACTCTAGAATTCAATGACGTGGAAGGTGTATCCTCCCCTCCTAGTTCTTACAGAGTCATTAGTGGGGCTGATCTGATCATTCACATGTGTGTACTTCACGGACCCATGTGCCTGTGCCACGCATTACTTGAAGCTCTGACGTTGTTCAAAAGTATGGTCAAAACCAGATATTAGAGAATTCCCAGCAGAAGGCCCAGATGTAAGCAAGTTTGAAGAGCATGGCTAACGGACCTGTGTGAGAGAGAATCAGAGTGATGGGTGCTGGACACTTCACTTTCATCCTTTTCCCCCTTCTCAGCCCTGACTCTTGAATAGAGCCTGGTGAGGCAGTGGAAAAGCCCCAAAGAGGATGGAAGAATTGTAAAGTAAAAAGAAGAGGGAATTAAAAGACGTAAATAATTGGAATGAAATACTGTTTTCACGGGTTGGAAGACAATATTGATAACATTTCCGTAAAAGCCAAAGCGATTGACAGATTCTTGCTGCACCTAGCGACATCTCAATGCCACTTTTACAGAACAGAAAAAATCCTACAAGTCATATGGAACCACAAAGCATCCCAGTAGTCAAAACTATCTTCACAATGAGGAACAAGATGGAGGCTCCACACTTTCTGAATTCAAAACACCAGACTAAGCTTCCATAATCAAAATACCATGGCAGGTGCGTTAAAAACAGGCAGATAGATCAATGGGAAAGATAGGGTGTCCTAAATAAACTCACTGTTAGTACCAAATGATCTTTGTGAAGGATTCCAGGTCGACACAATGAGGAAAGGATAGTCTCTTCAAGAACCAAGAGAATGAAATGACACCTAGAAAATGTGAAAAACCTTGCAAAGCTTGTATCTGAAGAGGAGCTAGTATTCAAGGCATATACAAAAGGCTAACACTCAATTGCAAAAAAACAAAACTAAAAGCAAATAACCCAATAAAAACTGGCCAAAATCTTTAAAAGCCATGTCTCCAAAGAAAGCATACACGGCCCACAGAGCTATGAAAGGTCCCATTATCACTAATCATCAAAGAAATGCGCATCAAAAAGGTCAAGAAGTGCCTCTCTCCTGACAGGACGTGTATTGTCCACAAGAAAAAAAAGAGATAAAAAATATTGGCGAGGAGATGGAGAAACTGCAACCTTTCTATGCTGTTGGGAGGAAAGTAAAATGGTGCAGTCATCGCGCAGAACAGTATTGAGGTTCCTCAAAAATTTACAAATGAAACGACGATGCAATCCAGCTATTGCGCTGTTGCTATGCATCCCAGCAAATAAAGTTAGAGCGTTGAGGAGATACTGCACTCCTGTGATCATTGCAGCATTGTTCACAAGAGCCCAGATCCAGAAAGCACACCCATGTCCATCGACAAACGAATGAATAAAAAAAAAATAGGGTATATGCATTTAATAGAATTTTATGCATTTTTAAAAACCAAAGTAATCCTGCCATTTGCAGCAATCCTGTCTTGAGGAGACAGGTTCATGGATAATCTAGTGACATTTTACATTGAAGTAGCCTCAGTTTTGATTAATGAGGAAAAGATGAAAACCTACAGGGCAATGAAATTGTACTACATTCATAATTCTCACAGCTGTCCTGGTCCAAAGGAAACTCAAACCATCACTTGGCACATTGTATATGATTGACCTAAACCAGCTTGGCACATTTTATATGATTGACCTAAACCAGCTTCTTGTACTTGATTCTTACAGAGCCCTCCAGAAGAAACCATGACCCCATGTTCCTGTGTATGCCACAGGGACATGAGGGGTGATGCCCCTGTCCCACCGTGGAGCTTCTCTATGCCACCTTGCAGCGCACAATGTCCCCTTTGTCCTCATTGAATGAAAACCCAGTGCTACCCTGATGCTCAGTCCTGAAGACCTCTCGGTTCTCTTCTCATTGGCCACAGGGTTTCTTGCCCAGCACACAAAGTCCATACCTCAGAGAAGTATTGGACACAGAATGACACTGCATATTCTTAGCAAGGGTGGCTGAAGATAAATATTAGATCTCTTTGCAGAAAATCTCAGTGAATTGCTCCCAAATATTCCTAGAGGCTCGTCCTGGCTCAGATGCCTCCAGAACTGCATGTGGCATGCAGCTACATTGGGGGCACCAGCAAAAGTGAGGAGCCCTGCCCAGCAACTAGCTAAGAAGGATGGAAGGAGAAGTCATTCAGAAGCCTCTCATTAACAGAGGCAGTGTAAATGAAGGAAGTGGCCACAACATGACCATTCAAAATGCCGTAAGACATACTGAGGGGTTATATACTGTACTAAAAAGAATTTTTTTGTGGCACAGTGACATGGTTTATCCATTAAGAAGCCATACAACATTGACCTGGGTGGTGACGGGATTTGTGTTCAATTTAATTGAGGTATATACTTGGCATACAGTAAACGCGCACATTCGAATTTTGCAAGGTGATTAATACATACACTTAGATACCTATCCGTTCATGATGAGATGGTGAGGGGAATGTTTAGGTGATAGCGGACATCGGCAACTGTGGTCTTACAGTAACACAAATCAAGAGAAACACTCAAAACACCAAACATCACACACACACTCAGGTTCACACCATATGGATTCGCATGACACACACTCACACCCATGCACAGAAATCTACACCACCTCATGGAACTGGGGATCATGGTCTCAGTTCGTTACCTAGAAAATCAGTTTCTATGACCACGTCTCCGATTCTCTTTGCCAGCAGGAAGCTAGAATCAAAGTGGCTCCCCACATTAAGCCAGCAAGAATACTTCCCTTTCTCAGTTTCAAGATTTTTCTTCAGCAAATGAAGAATTCTAGAATACGTACCATCTTCAAGGGCAAGAGGAACCACCTGAAATGACAGAACATACAATGGGTGTCACATCCTGCAGGGTCCTGTTTGCACAGGCCTTTGCTCAAATCGGTTACGTTAGAAAATCAGATGGGAAATGCTGGAAGTGTCAACGGAACCCACCAGCAAGAACAGGACAAAACTACTCAGGTCGAAGGGCACAAACTATACTGGGGAACTTTCTCACAAGACCATTTTAGGTGAGCAATTACAAACTTCTCTTCCAGAGAGGAGAATTTGCTAAGACAAACAGCTCCCACCCAACCCCGATGATTTAAAACTGCTGCAGTCATTTTTGAAGGTTCCTTAGAATCAGTTATCAGTTGGTACTAGACTTCCTCTTGACACTCTTGCGACCAAGTAAATGTCTGTATCATTGGGAATGTACGTGCTCACATTTTTATACCTTCGTTTTAAGGTCAAAGAAAAAAATCCCCATTTCTATTGCAAGGGAAGTGGGTTGAGCATACCTTGGTGACAGATGTCACCTCATCTGACCTCTCACTAGGAGTCTCCTTCTGCAGGTCCTCGGGGGGATCTGTGAGGAGACAGAGTGACTGTCAGTCCATGGTGCTGCTGCTTATGAAGGATTAGGGAGCTCTGCTGAGTGCTGACAGGGGCGAGAGTGTACTGATGAGGGTGGTGGGTGAGTAGGAACTGAACTGCTGCCAGGCCTCCTCCTTGCTCAAGAAAGAAAGGCCAAGCAGAAGAGCAGAAAAGAAATGGACAAAAGAAATATGACTTTGTCTTTCTGAAAGAAACCTAATCAGTAGGAAATAATCTAACAAAGAGTAAACATGAACAATTGTGCCTCATTTCAAAGAAAGAATCCTGATTCTTCCTGCCTGTTTTCAAATTCAGCTAAATGGCCACTGTCTTCATGATTTCCTCCAAGATCATTTTTTCCTCCATAATCCATACCTGCTATTCCTGTGCTCATCAAAAACACTTCTGTAAGGTATTTAACTTGATGCAAAGCAAACTTATTGGAGACATAACTCACTTCTACACTAATGATCCCATTCTATTTATACACTAATCCTTTTCTATGAAGTGGATAAAATACAGATTTGAAAACTGAAATTTCATTATGTAGAATTGATGTCATCATCTGTGATAAAGATCTGTCATTTTGTTTCTATACAACGTGTGCATGCCATTGAGTTACTGTGTGTCCTCTCTCAAACAGGCAACAGACAGTGAGACAGTTCCTTATGTGGGAATAGCGTGGGGGGTACAGTCTCTGTCTACCCCAGCTGGGCAGGCATTTGAAACAAGATGGATGGGCACTGGGATTCCCCTACGTTGACTCTGAGTTCTCACTTGCCACCGTCCTTTGGGTTTGGGCTGACAGGATTTGGGTGTTTCTGTAGTTTGCTGTGATGCAGTCTCTTTGATTTTAACTCTTTGGGACAGAGGCTGAGGGGTGACCTCAGCACTGGCAGGTATTGTTCCAGATTCTTCTTCGTGGAGCCTCACACCTCTTACAATCTGTGTGCTGACCTGCAGCATGTGGACCTTATATGTGCCTTTCACGCCAATGACTATGTCAAAGTCAGCTGTTAAAGGCACCAAAAGCTGCCCTGGTCTATGAGACCAGTGAAGACATCTACCCTTGATAGGCAACGTTTGGGAGCTGTGTAGACCCTAGCACTTCCAGCCATGTCCACATTTACTGGAAATTCCTCCCTTTGGCAGTAATGACCCTATGGCTGAGTGTGAGTGTCTGTCAGTGGTCCAGGGCATCGACATAGGGATGCATGCCTGGGTTCACATGTATCTCCTCCATATAAGAAGTAAAGAGCTTGGGCCATTCATCTCAGTTCTACCTCCATATGAGGAGACGAAATAGTAAACAAAGCTCCAAATACAGCCACGGAGGAAAGAATGACTTATGTAAAGTGCTCTGTGAAGATGAGAATCATTTTAGAAAGTGAACCGGGGGAGTATGTTGTGTAACTCGGTAAAAGCCTGAGGAAACGCACCACGCACCACACACACATACTTGCATTCACAATCAGAACACACACTCTCAAAAAACACCCTCAAACTTCAAGCACACAAACCCCAGCACCAAAAAGTCATCACAACTGTCGGCCACAGTAGAACTGGCCAGAATTCTTTCCTGCACCACACTCCCTTCCACTACACCCCAACTTTCATTTCCGGCACGAACACAGATCGGGGGCCTTCTAGACCAAACGGGCAGAAAAGCTCCACCATGGTCAGCACCCAGATTTAGCCTCAGCAACGGACTGATTCCTCAATACATACCTTTTTCGTCTTCTGTATCTATCTGCAATTAGAGAGAGAGAGAGGAAAAAAAAACAAAACACTGTTAGGAGAACATCATCCTGGACACTCAGCACAGGGCTTCTCTTCCCTTGATGTCTTTAGGACACCAGATTGGAAACCTGAGTTAATGACCCCAAGAGAAAATACAGAACACCTGTGGGAAAGTTGGATTCTTCATGGAAGGTCTGTCAATGTACTTAGATTGGCATATGTGAAACTCTTCTTCGAGGAGGAAAATGCTATGCAGAGGAAAATGCTCCCTACTCTACACTTTATGACTAATGCTGTCCTTTTGAAAGCACTTTATAGCAAGAAAAATTACGTAAAAAACTCACACTCGACTGTCTCCCCACCACCTGAATTATCTACCATCTGGAGTATACATGTGCATATCTTCATGATTTAATAAACGAAATAAATCATTTCCATCGCAAAAGAAGAAAGCAGAGCTTACATGCAGAATAGATGGGTCCTTCTCAGAGGCCTTGTCTCCAGAAGGCTCCTCCACCACAGCATCTGGGGCAGCTAGGGAAACACAGAGCGAATGTCAATCATTGCTCATGTTGCCCAGGACGTATTCAGGCAGCTGTGCTTGATGTGCATTTTGGATGGATTTGTGTGTGGAGTGGATAACTGCTAACTACAAACTGAGATGTTCAGCTTGGCTGTCTTCGGGGTGGATGAAGGCAGGCACAAATATGGAACAGGAAAAAAGACAAAAGACAGCCCTTGGTTTTCTAGATAAAGGTTAACTAATCCATGTCAAATAATATATCTGTCAAAGAGTAAACACAAAAATGCATGGTGTGATTCCCAGACAGAGTCATATGACTTTTCTATGCTTTTGCGATTCAGCTAAATTGCCACTGTTTTCGTGATTTCCTCCAAGGTCACTTTTTCCTCCATAATCCATACCTGCTATTGCTGTGTTCAAAAACACTTCTGTAAGGCATTTGACTTGATGCAAAGCAAACTTATTGGAGACATAACTTATTTCTACACAAACTATCCCATTCTATTTATTCACTAATCCTTTTTTATGAAGTGAATAAAATACAGAAGATTTGAAAACAGTGAAATCTCATTACGTTGAATTGATGCCGTCATCTGTGATAATGACCTTTCTATCATTGAGTTTCTATACAATGTATGCATGCCATTGAGTCACTGTGTGTCCTCTCTCAAACAGGCAACAGACAGTGGGACAGTTCCTTACGTGAGAACGGCATGGGAGGCACAGTCTCTGTCTACTCCAGCTGGGCAGGCGTTTGCAACAAGGGGAGTGGGCATCGGGATTCCTCTAGGTTGACTCTGAGTTCTCACTTGCCATTGTCTATTGGGTTTGTGCTGACAGGATTTGGGTGTTTCTGTGGTTAGCTGTGATGAAGTCTCTTTGATTTTTAACTCTTTGGGACAGAGGCTGACGAGTGACCCCAGCACTGACAGGTATTGTTCCACATTCTTCTTCGCGGAGCCTCACACCTCTTACAATCTGTGTGCTGACCTGCAGCATGTGAACGTTATGTGTGCCTTTCATGCCAATGACTCTGTCAAAGTCTACTGTTAAAGACACAGACAGCTGCCCTGGTCTATGAGACCAGTGAGGACATCTACCCTTGATAGGCAACGTTTGGGATCTGTGTAGACCCTAGCACTTCCAGCCATGTCCACATTTACTGGAAATTCCTCCCTTTGGCAGTAATGACCCTGTGGCTGACTGTAAGTGTTTGTCAGTGGTCCAGGGCATCGACATAGGGATGCACGCCTGGGTTCACATATATCTCTTCCATGTAGGAGTTGAAGAGCTTGGGCCATTCATCTCAGTTCTGCCTGTATATGAGGAGACAAGATATTAAACAAAGCTCCAGATACAGCCGCGGAGGAAAGAATGACTTATGTAAAGTGGTCTGTGAACATGAGAATCTTTGTCGAAAATGAACCGGGGGAATATGTTGTGTAACTCGTTAAAAGCCTGAGGAATCACACCACACACATATACTCACATTCACAATCACAGTACACACACTCATCAAAAGCACCCTCAAACTTCAAACACACAAGCCACACATCTAAAAGTCGTCACGGCTGCTGGCCACAGTAGAACTGGCCAGGATTCTTTCCTGTACCACACTCCCCTCCACTACACCCCAGCTTTCATTCCTGGCATGAACACAGATCGCGGCACCTTCTAGACCAAAAGGGTAGGAAAGCCCCACCGTGGTCTGCACCCAGATTTAGCCTCAGCAACGGACTGATTCCTGAATACATACCTTTTTCGTCTTCTGCATCTACCTGCAATGAGAGAGAGAGAGAGGGAGAGAGAGAGAGAGAGAGAGAGAGAGAGAGAGAGAGAGAGAGAGAGAGAGAGAGAGAGAGAGAGAGAGAGAAAGAGAGAGAATGAAAGCACTGTTAGATGAACACCATCTGGACACTCTGCACAGGGCTTCTGTTCTCTTGATTTTTTTAGGAGAGCAGACTGGAAACTTGGGTTAATGACCTCAAGAGAATACATACAGAACACCTGTGGGAAAGTTTGATTCTTCATGGAAGGTCTCCGAGTGTACTTGGATTGGCCAATGCAAAACTCATCTTCAAGGAGGTAAATTCTATGAAGAAATAAATGCTCCCTACTCTACAGTTTATGACTAATGCAGTCCTTTTGAATGCCATCTTGAAGTAGGAAAAATTACGTAAAAAACTCATACTTGACAATGTCCCCACCAACTCAATTGTCTACCATCTGGAATGTACATGTTCATATCTTCATGATTTAATTGTAGTAAAACAAAATATATCAACATTTCCATCGCAAAGGACTGAAGGAGAACATACATGCGGAATAGATGGGTCCTTCTCAGAGTCCTTGTCTCCAGAAGGCTGCTCCACTATGACATCGGGGGAAGCTATGGAAACACAGAGCAAGTGTCAGTCGTTTCTGATGCTGCCCAGGATTTACTCAGGCAGCTGGGCCTTATGTGCACTTTGGACAGAGTGTGTGGATTGGATGATTATTAACTACAGATTGAGATGTTCGGCAAGGCTGTCTCTCTGGGTGGATGAAGGAAGGCACAAAACTGGAACAGGAAAAAAGGAAAAAGACAGGCCTTGGTGTTCTAGCTAAGGGAAAACCAAACTAATCCATGTCAAATGGTCAATCTGACAAAGAGTAAACATTCAAGTGCATGGTATGAATCAAGACAGAGTCATATGACAATTTTATGGTTTTCAGATTCAGTTACATTGCCACCCTCTTTGTGCTTCTTCCAAAATCAATTCACAGATGCAACTTTTGGATTTCTTTGCTCTTCTGTAAGATTTTGTTCTTGATGAAAAACAAACTGATTATGGGACTGAAATCAATTCTAGGAAAAGTACCTCATTAGATTTACTCACTAATTATTTTTCATAAACAAAATCAAATGCAAAAGATCTGAAAATACTAAATCCCGTGATTGAAAATAGTCACTAACAACCCTGTGATATTTTCCTCCCCGTTTTTCTTTTCAACAGGCCGTGCGTGCCCTTAGAGTCAGTGGCTGTCCATACTCACGCTGCCCATGGACAGTGGGGCAGTTTCTCACACCGGGGAAGCAGGGGGAAGCACTGTCGCTCCCTACCCCAACAGAGTAAAAGATTTGCAGCAAGGTTGAGGGGGCCTGGGTCTGCACCAGTACAAATTTGAGTGCTGACTTGAGACTGTCCTTGGGTAGGTGCTTGTAGGCTTGGTGAGCTTTCGAGGTTTATTGTGATGTTATCTCCCTCTTAACTGCCTTGAAACAGGGGCTGAGGAGCAACACAGCACTGATAGACGACGATCAACATTGTCCTCACACCTCTGTCACCCTCTCAGCTGACCAGGAGCATGTGGGCCCTCCATGTGCCTTTCACACAATGACTACGCCACGGCCAGCTGTTACATGCAACTTTGGCTACTCTGGGCTATTTGACACTGAAGACATCTTCTCAAGATGGGCTACGTGTGGGAGCTGTGTAGGCTCTAGCACTGCCAAGCATGGCCACAGAAGCTGGCACTTTGTTGCCAGGTCACTGATAATCTTGTGCCTCGGTGCTGAGGGCCTGTCAGTAGTATTAACACAGGGACCCATGACTGTTCAGATTTTGTGTCATTCATCTCGGCACCACCTCCACATGGAGAGAGGAAATATTTAGCGGCCTCCACATAGAGCTGGGGGTTATGAAGGGTTCATTATGGAAAGTGTGCAGTGGTGGGAAGCTTCTTTTGAAAAGTAGAAGCTTGTATTGTGTTGTGTGAGAGGTAAACTCTCCTGGGGACACACAGGCTCTCATACACACACGAACATTCACAATCACACCACCCAATATTGATAAACACCACGCCAAAACTCAAACACAAAAATTGCACCACCCACATGACATGGCTTCCAAGGACTCCAAATTTTCAAATTGTTTCCTAGATTATCTGGTGCTTTTAATTCATGCTTAAGCCTCATCCCCAACATGATCGTGAAATCAGGGGGACTACCAGACCAAACCGGCAAGAGAGTCCCACCTCCTTCAGCATCCAGCTTTATCCTTAGCAAGTGAGTGATTACACAATACGTACATTTTTCATCCGGTTTGTCGTCCACCGGCCCGAAGAGAAAGGAAAACACTGTGAGGATCGTATCCCCCTGAACACTGCTCACCTAGGCTTTTTGTTCTCTTAACTTCAGGACACCAGTTGAAAAACAGTCAATGTTTCTCAGTCAATGACCCCAAGAGAAAATCTACAGAATACCTGTGGGAAAGCTTTGAGCACTTCATGGAAGATGTCTCAAGTCCCTTTGAATTGGCAAGTACAAAATTCTTTTTTCAAGGAAGAAACTCTGATGCTCAGGACGCTTCTTGCCATTCTCCAGTGTGAAAGTGATGCTCTCCTTTTTGCAAGCCCTCTTGGATCCTATATCAGGTGGCAACAGACTCTCACTCAACATTCTCCCAACTAAGAGAATTACTCTATCAACTAGCAGGTAAGTGCACACATTTTGCATCGCAATTTTATTGAAAGAAAAAAAAAAAAAGCAACATTTCCATTGCCGAGGGTGGAAGGACTTCTTATCTTGGTAGTAGATGGGACCTTGTCATCAAGACCTTCTCTTCTTAGCTCCTCCACCACAGTGTACGACACCTCCTCCACCATGGTGTCGGGAAGCTCCTGCAGTACGGTGTCAGACGGAGCTAGAGGCATACAGAGTCACTGTCAGATATTGGTGGTGCTGCTCAGGACTGTCTCAGAGAGCTCAGCTTTAGGTTGATATGGGGCTAGAGAATGTGGAAGTGGGTGGTGAACAGTATGGACTGAGAGCCTTCTGGGATATTCTCGTTGGTGGATGAAAGAAAGCCAAGAAAGAGCCAGGCAAGAAAGAGAAACTAAAGCCTTTGACGGTCTAGCTCAAGGGAATCTAATCCATCAAATAGCATCTAAAATGCATGCTATGTTTCAATGACAGGATTCTGATTCCTCCTGCTCTTCTTAAAGCCGGGCTAAATTCTTACTTCCTCTAATGTTACATAACCATTTCAGCATTCCACGCATTCATACATGATGCTAGTGTCTTCAGCATGTGTAATATTGGATATTTTACTTTTATTGTGATGGACTTTACATCCTATTGTGCTGCTTTTAATCATTTGTGACTATATCGGTCAATAGCATTGATTAAATTCACAATGCTGTGGACCCAGCCTTACTATCTAGACCCAAAACATCTCAAGGAATAAATCACTCTGCCTTGACAGTCTTAACAACCCTTGTCATCTCTCCTTTCTGTTTCTAGGAATTGGGCTTTTTCAGAAACCTCATATCAATGGAATTATAAATTGTTTTACTCTGTACGTCTGATGTCAATAAGACTAATTTTGCAGTGTCGATCTATATGGTACCTTATTTAAAATCTAACACACTTTATTGGCTGAATAGTACCCCACTAGGAGGACCTACCACATTTGATCCATGCAACAGGTGATGAAATTAGGGGTTCTTGCTACCATCTGACTATTGTGAATAATGCCATTATGAACATTGGTGTGTGTATGAGACACTACTTGTGATATGTGATCATAGGGTCTTGTCAAAACTCACAGAATGTCAGAGCACAAGAGTAAGTTTTAGTAGACTATATGGACCTTTAATTAAAAATGTACTGATACTTTTTCATTCATTTTCTTAAATGTATCTTATGAATGTTATATATTTGTAATACAGGAAATGTGAGGTACAATATAAGACCTTTGTGTATTATCTAGCAAATTTTCGTGGTATTTTAACCTGTTCTAAATTACATCTATCACGGAGCGAGATATTCAGATAATGTTGCAAAATCAGCTAATGTGTGAACATGAACTAGAGACCTCGTTTACTATTGAACACGATCAGATTGTGAATTGTCATTGCATCCTGACCTCCATGGTGACAGCACCACTGATGGACTAAATACATGTGTGTTTATACTCATGAAATAAAAGATAAATATGACAGCCATTTTACAATAGTCACTTAAATAAGGGACACTGAAGAATTTTTCTGGAAGTACCGTAGTGAGCATTATTTCCACAGTACCTTCATCTTGCTTGTCGATCAAGTGTGCCGTGTCTTGCGGTGAGAAACGAACTCTTTCCGCCCACTTCACGCTGCCCCTCCGATAAATATAAAGAAGAGGCTCTGTTCTTCTTTCTTCCTCTTCCTTAAAGCGGCCTGGGAAATGCATGACAATACATACAACAATAGACATCTTGCTGGCAGAAGACCACAGGGAAATTAGAAATAATTTCTGCACTGCTACCCAGATGACCCTCCTGAAGCCAAGTTAGGCTTAGGGAGATCATGCAGTTTGGTGTGCACATGAAACATCCACCAGACAGATTTTGTGGATGAATACCTTAATTTAGTCGACACATTATAGAAACACAGCAAAGCACAGTGAATGCGTCAGGTCTCCTGGATTCCAAACTCATTTAGAAGCTGCTTGTTGTGATGTTATCGCCCTAATTCTTAACTTCCTTGGGAAAGAGCCTAAGCAGTGTCCCCAACTGTGGCAAATGTGTACAGTGCTATGTGGAGCCTCAACCTTGTAGAATCTTAGAGCTAATGAGAAGCTTGTGGACCCTACAAGTGCCTTTCACACTAATGACTACGACAAAGTCAGCTGTTAGATGCAAATATAGCTGCCATGGACTGCGTGACCACTGAGGCATCCCATTCATGATGGGCTGTGTGTGGGAGGTGGTTGGCGCTTCCAGGGATGGCCACAGATTCGGAAACTCCTTGTTCTGTGGCTAATGACCCTGTGGCAGAATGGTGAGTACAGGACAGTGGTCAAGAGCATCAACTTAAGGACCCACACCGGAGTCACATTATGCCTCTTTCACGAAGAAGGTCAAAGATTTCGGCCATTCTTCACTGCACGACTTCCATCTGAGGAGATGGATTAGTAACAAACGTCCAGATACAGTCGGAGAGCGGAAAGAAGGAGTTAATAATGTAAAGTGTACAGTAGTGAGGAGGTTTCTTTAGAAGATGAAAGCATGTCTTGTGTTGTGTGAGTGGGTCAATCTCCTGAGAAAACACAATCTCATGCAGACTCACATTCACAATCACACCACACAAACACATAAAAACTCCAAATGTCTAAAACACCCGAGCTTCACACCTACGTATTATCCTTGCTTCTCAGGAGTAAACAACTGATGAGAGAACTTTCCTGTGTGACCACTTTCTGTCATTACACCCCTAACCCTCATCCCCGGGGCAGGATTGCAGAATCACGGGCCTTCCACACCAAATTGGCAGGAATGGCCCACCTTCCTCAGCACCTAGCTTTCTCGTCAGTGACTGTGTGATTAAACAATACGTACGTTTTTCACTGGGTCTGTCGTACGCCTGTCATGGGAGAAAGGAAAACACTGTGAGGATCATATACCCCTGGACACTATTCGCACAGGCATTCTGTTCTCTTGATGACTCGAGGATACCAGATGGGAAACAGTGCCCGAGTCAACCACCACAAGGGAAATTGTATAGAACACCTATAGGGAAACTTGAGGCACTTCATAAAGGCTGTCTCAAGCCCCTTTGATTTGGCAATTACAACATTCTTTTTGCTCGGAGGAAACTGCTCTATAGAGGACACTGGTTATGACCCTACAGTCTGTAAGTAATGCTGCCCTTTTTGAATGCTCACTTGATTCAGCTTTCCGGTGGTCGTAGACTCTCATTCGACATTCTCCTAACTAGTACAGTGTCTCTATCATCTAGCAGGTACATGCTCACATTTTCAGATTGTCATTTTATTGAAAAAGAAGTAAAGCAACATTTTCATTTCTGAGGGTGGAAAGCCTTCTTACCTTGAGAGCAGATGTGATCTCCGCACTGGACGACAATCTAGGAAGCTGCTGTACCCCGGTCTTGGCGGGAGCTAAGGGGACACAGAGTCACTGTCAGTTATTGGTGATGCTGCTCAGGACTGTCTCAGAGAGCTCTGCTCAATGTCATTGTGGGGCTAGAAAATGTGGAAGTGAGTGGTGAACAGTATGGACTGAGCGTCTTCTGGGTCATTTGCGTTGGTAGAGAAAAGAAGGCCAAGGAAAGAAGCAGGGAAGAAAGGGAAACCGAGTCTTTGAAAGTCTACCTCAAGGGAATCAAATCCACCAAATAGCATCTAAATTGTATGCTCTGTTTCAATGACAGGATTCTGATTCTCCTACCCTGCTTAAAGCCTGGCTAAATTCTCATTTCCTATCATTTACAAGACCATTTCGGCATCCAAGCATTCATATATGTATATAGCATGTATAATATTGGAAATTTTACTATTATTGCAATGAAATTTCCATCGTATTTAGGTGACTTTTAGTCATTTGTTACTATAGTACAGTGCTGTGGACCCATCCCTGCTGTCTAGACCAAAAATATTTCTAGGCATAAATCACTCTGCCTTCATCCTTCTTCCAGTCCTTGCAATTTGTTCTTCTGACTCTAGATAGAAAATTCTGGAACTGGGCTTTTTCAGAAACCTCATATGCGTGGAATCATAAATTACTGTCCTTATGTGCAGACACGATATCATTAAGCCATCCATTTTTTCAAGGTCTCTCAACAGTGTTGTAGCCTATTTTAAAACCTGATTACTTTTATTAGCAGAATACTATCCCACGAGGTGTATACATCACATTTGATCCACTCATCGTTTGATGGACTTTGGGGTTCTTTCTGTCTGGCTATTGGGAATAATGCCATTATGAACATTGGTGTATGATACACTACTGGTAATATAAGAAGTTATGATACTGTGAAACTCACAGAATGTCACAGCAGTAAGGGTGAATTTTAATGGAATGTATGGTCTTTTAATTAATAAAAATGAACTGATATTTTTTCACTCATTGTTACAAATATATCTCACAAACTTAAGATGTATTGAATAGCGGAAACTGGTGGGGTAGGATGTCGGTACATTCTGTATTATCTAGTCACCTTTCCTGTGAATATAAACCTGTTCTAAATAATGTCTATTAATTTCTACAAATCTGACACCTAGTATCAGGGAGAGATCTATTCAGATAATGTTTCAAAATCAGCTAATGTGTGAACATGTAGTAGAGACCTTGTTTACTATTAAACATGAACCATTTTGTGAGTTGTCCTAGCATCCTGAGCTCCATGGTGACAGCACCACAGATGGACTGAATACACGTGTATTTCCACCCACGAACTAAAAGAAATTTGAGGCTTAGCATTTTTACAAATTATGGGTCACTTAAATAGGGGACACTGAAGCAATTTTCTTGAAGTAACTTAATTAGCATTATTTTCCCAGTACCTTTATCTGAGTCATAAACATGGACGGTGACATCTTTTGAGAAGCGGACTCTTCTGCCACCCTCCTTCATTGATTCTATATGATCATCCTCGTCATCACAGCAACCTGAGAAATGCATGACAATACAGAGAACTGTAGACATCTTGCTGGCAGAAGACCACAGGGAAGTTAGAAATAATTTATTCATAGCTGGACAGAAGACCCTCCTGAAGCCAAGGTAGACTTAGGAAAATCATGTAGTTTAGTGTGCACATAAAACACATACCAGACAATTTTCGTGGCTGAATACCTGAATTTAGATGAGACATTATAGAAACACAGCAAAGCACAGTGACCATATTTGGTTGCCTAGGTTCAAGTGTATTTGCACACATGAAGTACAAGAAAAGCATGGCTTAGCCTTTTTTCAAAATATCGGTCACTTAAATATGGAAAACTGAAGGGTTTTTCTTGAAGTAACTTAGCCAGCATTATTTCCACAGTACATTTATCTGTGTCGAATAAATGCACCGTGATTTCTTTTGAAAAGCAGACACTTCTGCTGCCCTATCTCATTCTTGTAGTTGAACATGAGGACCGTGCTCTTGTCTTATATCATCCTCCTCCTTACAGCAGCCTGGGAAATGCATGACAATACAGAGAACTGTAGATATCTTGCTGGCAGAAGACAACAGGGAAATTAGCAATAATTTATTCACAGGTGCTCAGAAGACCCCCCCTGAAGCCAAGGTAGAGTTAGGAAGATCGTGCAGTTTTGTGTGCATGTAAAACATCCACCAGTCAGATTTCATGGGCGAATAACTTCATTTAGTTAAGACATGATAAAATAGCAAAAAAACAAGGACTGGGTCCTGTTGCCTAGGTTCTAATGGCATCTAGAAGCTTCATCTCCCTGCAAAAGTCCTGCAGAACCCTCGGGGCCACAGTGCCCTCTTCTGCGATGACCAAATGTTGGTCATCGCAGAAGAGGGCCTATTTATGACTATTACCTGATGAAACTAAAAGTGATTGAATACAGGTAAATCTTCATAATAAAAGTGACTGGTGCCAAGTCATTGCTCTGTAAGTGTCCAATCATTGTGTGACTTCAAGTACAAGTTAGATGTTTGGTAGTTGTTACATCCAGAGAGAGGACTTGGGTGACTCCAGAGCAAGGCAGGGTAGAAGGTTACTTTTCATTGTTCCCAAAGGGGTGATGTTTTCTATCCCATGGGAAGTATCGGTTATCGTCTTGTGGGATCCCCAGAACAACCCTATAGCAGGGATGCAAATTAGGTACTCAGACCCAATCTTTACAGTGAAGATCACAGAAATTTAGAGAGATTAAGCAAAGGGCCCAGAGTCAAAAGAGTGACGAGTGATGGGTTTAGAGTAAGAACGTGTTTGTTGTCCTGAGGACAGAGGTCCAAAACCCCTCTGAATTCGTCTCTGGATACCTGAAGCAAGAGCTCCCCTCACTGTCTTTCTGAAATGCGCCTGCCCCAGGTTTCTGTGGAAGAGAGATGATGGCCTAGAGGAGGAGGCTGAGCCATTAGGAGACCAAATCTATCACACAAGTCTCTAGCTCTTACCTTTCAGTCTCTAACATCATATATGAGACTTGCCTTCGATCATAGCATCTCAGAGGGCCAGGGACATCTCAACTTGTTGCTATCCTCCCCCCGTATTTGCCCACAATCAACTGTCTCACTGTGAGCCTTCTCCGTGACCAGGGTACCACCTCGAGTAACCAGTGGTCTGGGCAACTCCCAAGCCAACTGACAACATTCTAGACCAACTACCACATGATGACATTCTAAAACTTAGTTTCCCTTTCATGATCATCCCTGGATGTAGAGTTGATGTCCTCAACCCGAGGATGTGGTGCTTTAGTGCATCAATAAATTAAGGCTGAAAGCTCCACTGTTTGCTGACTACTGATCTGAGCAACCATCTGAGCAGCCTGTGCTAAGGCCTGGCTTAGAGCAGATTCTGGCTGCTCTGACTCTGAGTGTGTGCCTTCCCTGCCCGAGTCCTTCTTCAACAAAATTCAGTCTCTACTTCTGTCTCCTCCAACCCTACATCATGCAGTGGCAGTGGGCAGAGTCCTATGTCTTCTGAGACAGATCTCTCCTTACGACCCCACACTAGGAAACTCCTAGAGATCCACCAAGACCCTCCTAACCTCTGTCACCAAATGTTCATTCCTCTTACCCAAGGACACTGTCCCTTCTCACCACTCTCCAAGGCAGTTCCCAAATACCCAGGAATTCTGTCCACATCAAACCATGGAAATCTCACTGTGAATTCCCAGTTTCCTCCCTTTGTAAAGCCTCTTGATTTAGACTGCTAATATTTGGTGTCAAATTTCAGCATCCACGTTCTGAAGAGTTGACCTGTAATTCCCCTTTCCTGTCATATCTATGGCTGGGATAGTAGAAAGAGTCTCCTGACCCAGAGAAATCAGTATTGGTGTGTTCCATAACTATCGGTTCACTGGAAAATGCATACAAAATTGGCACTAGGAAATCACACATTTTTCTAAATTGAGGAAAATATTTAAGGCAGCCTGCCTATTAGAAGAATCATAAATATCATCAATAAAGTAATATGACAAAAAATAAAACATATGACTGTGTAGTAAAATTAAGATGGTGAAAATAATTTTTAAAAAGATGAGGAATGACTTTCAGAAAAAAAAAATAAAACAAAAAACAAAAAAACCTAAGCAGCCCATATAAAGGAACAGGAATCGGATCAATAGAAACATACCTGCACTACATTTCCAACTTCCCATCTTTAGAACTTAAGGTGTGAGAAGCTAATAACCTATCTGTTCTTTCTCAGCTCACAGACAGATACCTGGAATGCAAGGCAAGATGGGCATCATCACACAACCACAGAGCTAGGCCATCAAAGAACTTTCAGGGTGAACGCACATTGCATGTTACGGATCAACTGATGCTCTGTAGACAGGTGTGTGTTTACATAGACTGTGTGGCATCTAAGAGTAAATGTTTTGTTTCAAAAACCGAATCTCAGGCCCCAATATTATTATTCTTTTTAAGAAAACAAGTTATGAGAAAATTACCAGGCCCCGAAACACAATTCATTGTGAAAATTTCAGAGTGAAATGGGAGAAAGCTAATAATTTAAAATAAAAAGTGTATCTATTATTGATGGAAATACCATCTTCACACATTTCTACTACTTCTGAGTCACCAGACATTTGTAGGGAAATGCAAAATATATTCCAGATGAAATAAAAAGTAATATTAACAGATATTCAATTTTGAAAAGTGATATTTCTCTAAATATACAATTGCATATGTATACGTACATATATGTATACTTAATCAACAAATTATACAAACTGATCATGACTGGGATTGGAAGCCTGCCACTATGCATTACTGCCTCTCTCGACTTTTAAAGACATGAGGACTCCATGGATATTAGGGTGGACTGACTGACCCACCATGGAACATCTCGAAGAGAAGTTACTGTCTCAGGTTCCTGATCCTATTTAAACAGAAGCTTTCTCCTTTCTCCTTTCAGGTGGGGCTCACTGCATGCCCCACATTCTACCACTTCCCAGGACAGGCTTCTTCAAATGCAGTCTACCATCCCCATGATGCTTTGCCTCCCTGAAGCCTCAATTTAGCATCCTGCCATTACAATTATTTATCCTTCTGGCATCTATTACAAGTTTGAATTATATCATTTTCAGTGTGACTATTAAATACATGTTTTTCTAATTAGACTGTAAGTTATGTGAGGGCAGGGGAGTCATTGGCACTTAATACTTTCTGAAGATATACACTCCCCTTTGGGATTTCATGAGTTTGGATATAATCCTCTAGTCCTGACATAATGTCTATCCCTCCCTTCCCTGCATAGCACATCCTTTCTGAGGGCGATATCAGCCCGACTACAAATTAAGTCTTAACAATGAGGTGAAGCGGTACACAGGTGGTACAAAGAAGGGATTCTGAATTATATCTGGGTCAAATTCTCGTATTCGGGCCAATTCCTTTACTAAGCTCAATTTCCTCATTTATCCAGCAACTTTAATTCATTGCACAGAATATGCTACTCTCCTGGACTCTGGGACAGAACAGAGCAGTAACAACACTTGTAAGGTAAATGGTGATAAAACGAGAGGGATGGCAGATCAAAAAGGGAACTAGAGTAGGGAGTGTGTATTCTGAGAAAGGGGGAGGGTTTTCCATTTAGAATAGGATGTCCAGTAAGGCTACCAGAGAAGGAGGCATTTCTGAAATGGAAAACAGTGTCTATTTCTCAGGCTTGTGGAGATGATTACTATAAAGATGCACAGATGTTTCAACAGTCTTCTATAGGTCCACTTTGGACCTGGACCAAAGAGATCTCTAAGGAAAAGGCCTGGCATCTGAACAGAAGGGGAACGCTTGGCATCACAGAACTGGGACAGCTGTCCACTGTCCCACCAGGAACAGTGATCCCGCGGGCAACTGGGCTCAGCGAAATGCAGGTCAGGGAAAAACGCTGACACTGGGGGATCCGTGACGAGGACGGCACTCAGGCGAGCCGCATAGTTACCATGGCAAGGACGAGTGCCTCGGGAGAGGATGCACCCAGACAATCCGTTGTGCGGCTGGAGTCAAGGTGTGGCCTTCACCGGTGACACGTGTGGCTTCTGGCAGAGACAGTGGTGGGACTTCCTGCAGAGATAGGGGTGTGGCTTCTGGGGGAGATGTAGGTGGGACTTCCAGCAAAGGCCTAATGGGGGGCTTTTGGCCGAAGGGAACTCTCCCGGGCCACTAGCCCTGGAAGATGCCATGCATAGTGTGGTGGTGGCAGCTAAGCTTCAGGTTGTGCAGTCATTTAGTAGGACAGGCGGAGGCTCTAGTCCAGTGGAGTCGTCGGATCGCGCCAACCGTGTGCGGTGCTGGGTGCGCAGAACATGCGTGAATGACTGCGCGCCAACAGGCGGCAAGGTCAGGCCGGTACTTCTCTCTTTTGGGGCAGCCGGAGCCTGGGACGTGAGTACAGATGGTGAGGAATGACTGAGGGCTGGGCTGCCTGTGCGACCTCCTCTCCGAAGGCCTGAGTTTTACTGCTCAGTACAAGTCCTGGTACACAGGAAGCTTTCAGTACGTGCTAGTTGCATGAATAACCTCCAAGTCCAGAGACCTGGGTCTCATTTGAGCACCCTCCTCTCTGGTTGTGTGGACCCAGACTACCAACAATGAGCATAGAATATACCCTACCCCTCCTTCAATCCTAATGGATGATAAATGAAAGAAGAGGTAATTACGTGTACTCATGCTCCATATATCAGAGGCTTCATCATCTGCCTTGTGAGGTGACCTAGGGAAAAAATGGGAAATACAGAGTCAAGTTGGAAACCCAGGGTCTTGCTGCTCCTGGGATGTTGTAGCCGAACCCCAGGATCCATTATTGTCCTCACCTCTACACTGTGCATATTGTGACCCCCTGGCCCTGCTGACGGTGTCTCTGTTTGGGACTTAGTCAATCTCAAGAGACCAGTCACCAATTCTGTGGAAGCAAGTGTTTCCTCTAGATTTCTGCCAGCCATGGAGGGGCTGGAGAGGCAATTGGCCACAGACCTCTCTCTCATAAAAGAGCATTCAGCACCTCAAACATGGATGATGTGTGGAGGCTGATGAGCTCATGATAGTGTGCAATAGCTGTAATGCCAGTGGAATTGCTCTTTCTCTCATGCAGTTCTGGGAGTGCCCTTTAAATGAGGAGCAAACATGAGCACAGAAGCACGAAGGTGCTTCTTTACTTTAAAAAGAAGAGAGTTTACTTTTTATGTACCAAATGGAACACACTAGAAGAGCTTTGTCCCTTGACTAAGTGCCTGGGAAGGAGTCGTGTGCCACACTAGAGTACATCCATCATAGGTCATTAACAAAAACAAAACCACTATCTCCTACATATGATTCCCAGGAGTGCTAACCAAGCAATGGCTAAGCTCTGACATTGTTCTGGTGTAGGGGGAGGTAAGAAGAAGACTTGTGGGAAAAATAATTTTTAAATAGCAGAACAAGCAGAGAGGATGAAAAGTATGGCACTCTCAAAGCCCACGGAATCAATTCTTCCTGTGACATCATTCAGAAAGTATAAGAACACATCAGACTTCTACACATATTTATTTATTATTTTTTTTTGCATAATTTCACGTCTTCTTTCCTCAGTTTTCCAAGCAGCAGGTGCTACTAACTGTTTCCGGGCCACTCTCCCATGGAATCTGACCTGCATGTTGGTACCTACCTGCAGTCTTCGTCCTTGCTGCTGAAGTCAGAGAAGCTCTCTAACACATAATCCTTAGATACAGAAACATGAGCAATACCATTATTAAAAAGAGAGACTCCCCCATTCCTTCTAGTTTCCTTGAGTCTATGGTGAATCACAGGCATTACCTTGATGTTCCCCACAATTCATGCACCTTTCCTGGGCTCTGTGGAGTAGTAGCCCTTCACCTAGACATTGATCACAGTTACCAAACTTCAAACAGAGATGCCAAAGGAGTCTCCTTTTACCTTATCACTTTCATTTGCCCACGATAGCTCTCATCTCAAAACAGACTAACAAAAAAATCCAATTGTTACATTCAAACTTAAATGAGACTAGTAGAATTGACCTATTGGATGTTTTCTCGTATTTCGGTTCACTGAGTCCATTAAATAAAGCCACATCAGGCCACTGGCCAAAGTTCTTTCCTGTTCAACTACCTCCTTTCACTACATACCAACGCTTGTTCCCAACAGGAACCCAGAATCGGGGGATTCCAGACCAAACCTGCAAAAAAAAAACCACCTTCTTCATCACCTAGATATTCCTCAGCAAGTGATTGATTTCATGATACATACATTTTTCATCTGCTGCCACATCCAACTGTGATTAGAGAGGTAAAAACAAACAAACAAATGAACAAAACAAAACAGTGAGGCTCACTTTATCCAAGACACTATGCATCTTTCAGTTCCCTTGATGACCTTTGGACACCAGATGAGAAATAGTAGTTGAGTCAGTGACCCCAAAGGAAACATAAGAGAGACGTGAGGAAAAAGCTGAAACTCACAATGGAAGGTCTCTCATGTCCCTTTGGTTTGGCAATTTCAAATTTCCTTTCAAAGACAAAAACATTCTGCAGAGGAACTCTATGCTCTACCACACAGCATATAACTGCTGCTGTCATTTTTGGGTGCCTGCTTAACACAGGTATCGGTGGAAATAGCTTCTCACTAGAGAGTTTCTCTACCTAGTAACTTGTGTCTGTCATCTAGCACGTAAATATTCACATTTTCATATGCTAATTTTACTGAAAAATAGAAAAAACAGCTATTGGAATAATCTCTTCTGCAAGTTTTTGTTGTTGATGAAAAGCAAACTGATTTGGGGACCGAACTCAAGTCTAGGGAAAGTATCTCATTAGATTTACTCGCTAATCATTTTTCATTAAAAAAAAAAAAATCCAATGCAGAATATTGGAAAATTCTGAAATTCCATAAATTAAAATAGTCACTATTAACTGTGTGATATTTTCTTTCTAGTTTTTTTTTTCACTAAACTATGCATGTCCTTTGAGTCATTGGCTGTCCATATTCACGCTACCTATGGACAGTAGGACATTTCCTCACACAGGGGAGGCTGGGGAAAGCACTGACGCCCTCTACCCCATAGCATAAGAGATGTGCAGTAAGGCTGAGGGGCATCTAGGTCGCCACCAGTTCAAATTTGAGTGCTTCCTTGCCACTGTCCTAGCGTAGGTTTTTACAGGGTTTGTGAACTTCTAAGGTTTGTTGTGATCTTATCTTCCTGACTCAACTGCCCCGAAACAGGGACTGACAACACACTGACAGTAGTTGTTCAGCATTTACCTCTCACCTCTTACAACTTCTCAGCTGACCAAGAGCATGTGGGCCCTTCAGGTGCCTTTCACACCAAGGGCTATGCCATGGCCAGCTGTTGTATGCACTTGTGGCTGCCCCGGGCTATGTGACACTGAGGACATCTTCTCAAGACGGGCTGTGTGTGGAGCTGTGTAGGCACTAGCACTTCCAGACATGGCCACAGAAGCTGGCACTTTGTTACTCGGTCACTGATAATCATGTTCCACAGTAGTGAGGGCAGGCCAATGGTACAGAGCATGAACACAAGGAACTCATGACTGGGTTCAAATTTTGGATCTTCCATAAATGAGGTTAGTGCTTGTGCCATTCATCTCTGCACCACCTCCACATGAGCAGAAGGACTATTAAGCAAATTTCCAGATACAGCCAGGGGAAGGAAAAGTTAATTATGGAAAGTGTGCAGTGATGGGAAGCTTCTTTTAAAAAGCAGACAAATGTGCTGTATCATGTGCATAGGAAAATCTCATAAGGACACACAGTAACTCATACATGGACATTCACAATCACACAATGCACATACATTGAAAAACACTACCCCAAAACTTCAACACACAAACCTCAGTACCCACATATTATTACTTCCAAGGACTGCAAACATTCAGAGCTTTCTTAGACTATTGGTTGCCTTCACTACACCTCAGTCCTCATCCCCAGCAAGATCGCAGAATCAGGGGGAATTTCTGACCAAATCAGCACCCAGCTTTATCCTCAGCTAGTGAGTGCTTGACAATATATTCATTTTTCATCAGATCTGTCAGCCGCCTGTCATAAGAGAACGGAAAACACTGTGAGGATCATATCCCTCTGGACACTGTGCTCCCAGGCCTTCTGTTCTCTTGATGACTTTAGGAAACCAGTTGAGAAACATTGCCTGAGTCAATGACCCCAAGAGAAAACATACAGAACACCTTTGGGAAAGATTGAACTCTTCATGGAAGTTGTCTCAAGTCCCTTTAAATTGGCAATTACTTTTTTTTTTTTTCAGGGAAGAAACGGTGCTGCTGATGACACTGCTTGCAATGCTCCAGTGTGAAAGTAATGCTGTCCTTTTTGAATGCCCTCTTGAATCGGATATCAGCTGGTCACAGACTGTCCCTGAATATTTTTCCACTAGTGCATTGTCCCGATCATCTGCCAGGCACATGCTCACATTTTAAGATCGTAATTTTATTGAAAAAGAAAGAAAGCATTTCCACAACGGTCTCCTGAAGCTCTTTCACCACGGTGTCAGGAAGATCTTGCACCACACTGTCAGAGGAAGGTAGAGGAACACAGAGTCACTGTCCGTCATTGGTGGTACTGCTCAGGACTCTCAGAGAGCTGTGCTTTAGGTGGATGTGGGCCTAGAGAATGTGAATATCGGTGGTAAACAATATGGACTGAGCTGCTGCTGGGACATTGTCGTTGGTGAATGAAGAAGGCCAAGGAAAGAAGCAAGCAAGAATGAGACATAGAACCTTTGACAGCCTAGCTAAAGGGAATCTAATCCATCTAACATCAATGACAGGGTTCAGACCTTCCTGCCCTTCTTAAAGCCTGGTCCAATTCCAACTTCTTCTAAAGTTACAAGATCATTTCAGCATCCTTGCATTCATACATGCTGCTAGTGTCTTCAGCATGTATAATATTGGTTATTTTACTTTTCTTGTAATGAACTTTACATCATATTTATGCTGCTTTTAATCATTTGTGACTATATCGGTCAATAGCGTTGATTACTTTCACTGCTGTCTAGTCCCAAAACATTTCCCCAGAATAAATCACTCTGTCTGGATCCTATTTACAGCTACTTTTCTGTTTCTAGGAATTGGGCTTTTTCAGAAACCTCCTAGCAGTGGAATCATAAATTACTGACTTTCTGTTTAGTCCTGATGTCAATAAGCCCCATATTTTTTCAAGGTCAACTATTGTTATATCCTATTTTAAAATCTAATTCAGTTTTATGGCTGAACAGAATCCCTCTGGGTGTACACATCACACTTGATCCACTCATTCTTTGAAGGACTTCGGGGTTCTTTCCATCTGTCTATTGTGAATAATGCCATTATGAACATTGGTATATGATACACTACTGGTAATATGAGATGTTATAATCCTGTGAAACTCAAAATGTCACAGCACAGAGAGTCAATTTTAATGGAATGTATGGAATTTTAATTAATAAAAATGTATTGATACTTTTTCACTCATGTAACAATTATATCTCATAAATCTAAGATGTTTTTAATAGGGGAACTGGTGGGTAGGAGGTGGGAATATTCTGTATTATCTGGTCAACTTACATGTCAATCTAAACCTGTTCTAAATAATGTCTATTAATTTTTACAAATCTGAGTTGTAGTATCAGGGAGAGATCCATTCAGATAATGTTGTAAAATCAGCTAATGTGTGAACATGAACTGGAGACCTTGTTTACTATTGAATGAACACGTGAGATGTCAGTGCATCCTGACCTCCATGGGGACAGCACCATCGATGGACTGAATACAAGTGTATTCGCACACATGAAGTGAAAGAAAAGCATAGCTTAACATTTTTTCAAGATATGGGTCACTTAAACATGGGACACTGAAGAGTTTTTCTTGAAGTAACTTACTCAGCATTATTTCCACAGTATATTTATCTGTGTTGAATAAATGCACCGTGATTTCTTTTGAGAAGCGGGCACTTCTGCCGCCCTATCTCATTCTCGTCGTTGAACGTGAGGACCATCCTCTTGTCTTATATCATCCTCCTTACAGCAGCCTGGGAAATGAATGACAATACAGAGAACTGTAAACATCTTGCTGGCAGAAAGACCACAGAAAAATTAGCAATAATTTGTTCACAGCTGCCCAGAAAGACCCTCCTGAAGCCAAGGTAGACTTAGGAAGATCATGCAGTTTGGTGTGCACGTAAAACACCCACCAGTCAGATTTCCTGGGTGAGTAACTTCATTTAGTTAAGACATAATAAAAACAGTGAAGAACAGGGACCTTGTTCTGTTGCCTTGGTTCTAATGGCAATTAGAGGCTTCATCTCCCTGCGAAAGTCCTGCAGAACCCTCGGGGCCTCTTCTGCAATGAGCAAATGTTACCATGGCCTACTTATTACTACTACTACCTTTTGAGGCTAAAATTGATCGAATACAGGTAAAGCTTCAAAAAATAAGTGACTGTTGCCACGTAATTGTTCTGTAAGTGTCCAATCATTGTGTGACTGCAAGTACAAGCTAGATGTTCGGTAGTGGTGACATCCAGAGAGGGGACTTGGGTGACTCCACAGCAAGGGAGGGTGGAAGGTTACTTTTCATCATTCCCAAAGGGGTGATGTTTTCTATCACATGGGAGTATCTGTTGTCGTCTCCTGGGATCCCCGCAACAACCCTGCAGCGGGAGAGGCAAAGCAGGAGCTGAGACCCATTCTTTACCGTGAAGATCATAGAAATTTAGAGACATTAAGTGACTTGCCCAGAGTTACAAGAGTGCTGAGAGATGGGTTTATTGTAATAATGTGTTTGGTGTCCTGAGGACAGAGGTCCAGAACTCTTCTGACACCTGACTTCATCCCTGGATGCCTGAAGCAAGCGCTCTCCTCACTGTCTTTCTGAAATGCACCTAACACTGGTTTCTGTGGAAGAGAGGTGATGCCCTTGAGGAAGAGGCTGAGCCACTAGGAGTCCACCATATGCGAGACTTCTCTCTGATCATAGTGCCTCAGGGGACCAGGGACACCCCAACTTGTTACTATCCTCCCCCAGCATCTGCTCACAGTCAGTTAGTTATCTCACTCTGAGCCTTCCCAATGACCAGGTTACCACCTCGAGCCACCAGTGACCTGGGCGACTCTCAAACCAACTCAGAACGTTCTGGACCTAGTGCCACATGACAACATTCTAAAACTTAGCTCCCCTTTCAGGACCAAACCTGGATGTGGAGTCAATGCCCATGCCCCAAGGATGTGGTTCTCATGTGATCCAATGAATTAAGGCTGAAGGCTTCACTGTTTGCTAACTATTGCTCTGAGCAACTGTCTCAGCAGCCTGAGCTAAGTCCTGCCTGACAGTGGACTCTGGCTGCTCTGGTTCTGAGCATGCACCTTCCCTGCCCAAATCCTTCTTCAACAAAATTCAGTCTCTACTACTGCCTCCTCCATCCCGACACTGTGCAGGGGCAGTGGACAGAGTTCGATTTCCTCTAAGAAGGAACTCTCCTTAGCCTATGACCCCACACCAGGACCCTCAAAGAGAACCACCAAGCCCTCCTAATCTATGTCACCCAGTGTTCATTCCACCACCTTGAAGGCTCTGTCCCATCTCACCAGTCTCCCAGGCAGCACCCAAACTCCCAGTGATCCTGTCCGTATCAAGCCATGGACATGCCTCATGAAATCAGTTTCTTAACTTTCTAAAATCTCTGGATTCAGAATCCTTACATTTAACTCGTATTTTGGCATCCACATTCTGAGGAGTTGACGTGGGATTCCTCTTTCCTGTCATGTCTACTGCTGGGGTGGGATCTCAATCTCTGTGAATCTATGGAACTATTCTCCCAGGATAGGAAGAATTGAAGCAGTATAGAAGTGTTTCCTCTGGATCAGTTCTCTGGAGAGTGAGGACAAAGTGTTCACTAGGAAATCTTCCATTGTTCTAACTTTAAGAAAATAGTTAAGACAGCCCACTTGAGAGAAGAATCAGAAATATCAATTAGGTAATACTACAAAACTTTAAAGACACTTACAATCCTGGAGTCAAATTGGGAGTGGTGGCAATGGTTTTAAAAATGACAAACGTATTTTCAGACAAGCTTATCCATCCCCTTTGAAGGAGCTGCATTCAGAAGGTCGATATGAACCTACTTCCAGAACAAATGAAGTTCCCATCTCAAAGTCTAGAGCAGTAAGTGCATGAGAACTTCTCGCCTTCTACCTCTCAGCTCACAGAGTGACAGTTGCAAAGGAAGGCAAGAAAGGCATCATCACATTTCCATGGTGACGGGTCATGTCACACAACTTTCAGAGTGAACATGTGCTGCACACTTTGGGTCCAACTGCTGCTATATAAACACGTGTCTGTTTACATGGGCAAGAGTAGCACTTAAGAGAATTAAAACAGAAAACGTGTGGTTGTTGTTTTTTTTTTTTAAATAACCATGTCCCCCACCTTCTTATTCTCTTTCTGAAAAGATCATATATGAGAAAAAGCGACTTGCCCATGCAAATATAGCTGATAGTGAGAATTTCAGGGTGAACATGTCCAATCCAACACGTTGACCATATAGTGTGGTTCTATTTTTTATTACAGTGTGATCAGTACCAATTTCTACTATTCCTGAGTCACTAGACATTTCTAAGACACACAACTGGGAAAACATTAGTAGAAATCAGTTTTCAAATTTGTATTTCTCTCTAAGCATATGTTATATAAATTCTCTTATTCTCTGCATCTATATTCTTAATTTACATAATTAAATCTATATACTTAATTATTTCTCAGTCTCTGTAAATTCATTGAACCATTTCATGGCGTTACATCTATTAAAAACTGGCTATTCACTGAAAACGCAAGAATAAAGAATCACTATCTTTTAATAGTGAGTTGGGTGAAAATATATAATCAATGCTTTTGTAAATGAAAATTGTAGATGACCCGAAACTCTAGAATTCAACGTGTGTTTTGGCACATATGTGGAAACCCAATCACACTCATTCTTATGATAACGTGGTGAACACTTGCCGTAGGAATGCAAAGTACCAGGCCCCAAAAGATGGAGCTAGTGACAATTTTAGGATATAGATGAGAGTTTTGCCATATTCAAAGAAAATGTAAATCATTGCAGATTTACAGATAATTTCTTTATTAAACAGGTCACTGATAAGGTATAAAACCTATATTAATATAAATGGTGTCACATTTACTCTAGGGATGATCCAGTTGAATGAGGGTGAGCAATAACAGGTAATATTGTGTTTCTCCAAGGAAAAATTTTAATGATCCCAGATTGATAGAAAAATGTTTGTGTTTCTTTATGTTTGTGTGTGCGTGTAGACAATGAAATTGAGGGAAAAATGAAGAAATAGGAAGTATATTCAGAACAATGTGTCCCTGTGATTGGAGAAACAACATTCAAAATGCAGTGCTGAGGAGAGGTTAGAACCCAGTTTGGAGAACAGTGTGGAGCAGACGACTCCCTTCCAGCCATCCCCTCCCTGTGTGTTCATGGTCAATGGAGATTCAATGAGGAAACTTAGCTAAATCTCTTAGAGACATGTGACAGTATCAGAGCTATCTGCTAGTTCAATTAATAAATCTCAAAGGACATACAGAAAGGGACCCATTAAGTCCAGAGGCCAAGCAGGAAGGCTACAGAAAGAAGTGAGAAGGACACTCAGATTTTCATGTACATTCTATAGCACCTTTTGAACTTTCTCCAGGGATGTTATTCTTATTGCTTTTAGTATTAACAACAAGAACAAAAAAACGTGTTTCAAACTAAACATTCAAACTAGTGGCATGAAACACCAGCATTATTTTGCTATTGGTCATGGGGTTGGCATTGAGACAAGGGGCAGAGGTCTGGCACTATTTTGTTCTGTGATATTGGGTCTTAGCAGAGAAGACCCACTTGCTGGGGTGAATGGGCAGCCAGGCATTGGGATGCTCTAGAGGTGATTCAGTTCCATGTCTGCAGCTGGACCTAGACGTGGCTGGGAAACCCACATGAGACATGCAAATGTGGCCTGGGTGTCCTCACAGCAGGGCAGTCTCAGGGCATCCCGATCTAGTACTCTGTAGCTGAGAGCTCCGCCGGGCAGTGACCCGAGCCTCCAGATGGAGGCTCATGGCCATGTCAAGCACACAGTGTTGTTTCCAAGGCATCTGTCGGTGAAAAGGATTACTCTTGACAACCTGGTTAAATGAGGGGCCGAGACCCCATTTCTTCTTGGGATAAATAGCAAAGGTATTGCAAACATGTTTGAGACTTTCAAGTGCATAGACTAGTTTTAAAAATACTCAGTAGCAGAGGTAGCCCTCCAAACTATGGGATACAAGAAATGGTACCTTTGTTCCACAGCCAAGTGTAATAAGCACGTAGGATGGACTCCTACCTCTACCACCATGAGCTGTTTGACAAGCAAATACAAACAATTTGGGAACGATACCAGATGGTTTGGAATGATGAATAAAGATCTACCTACACTGATGCAGAGTCCACCCTTCACATGGGGCCACTGAAGGTGTTGAAGGGGGTGGCATGGTCTGGACGATCCAGAAACCAGACGCTGGTCCCACATGGGGTAGGAGCCTGGTGGTTCTGAAGGACAGGCAGGTGGAAGCAGGGAGTCAGCCAGGGGACGTTGCAATAATGCAGGCACGAGGGAGTGGGGAGCAGTTGGTGTGAGGGATTGGGTTGGCGATGCAGAAGTGCACACAGGAATGAAGGAGAGGTGATGCAGGACGAAACTCTGCCTGAGATGCTCGGGGACCAAAGCACTTCCACTCTCTGCAAAGTGCACAGGCAGAGCCCAGCTGTTGTGGTGACAAATGCCCTGCCTGAATGAGCATCAGAGCCACCAGCCCCTCTGAAGTGCCACGGGCCTCATGTGTCAGCACTGAACATGCACACCCCCATGGGCCCAGTGATTTCATATCTAGGAGGCTTTCTTGCAGATACACTGGCCTGGGTGATCCAAGATCTAGTATCAATGCTCCAGAGCTTGAGCCATGAGGTGTGGAAAGATCTACATGCCATCAACAAGGAACTCAGTGAGGAAAAAAATGACCACGAATGATCTTAGATGTCGAGACTTGGGAAAATGCTTTAAACTTGCATATTAAAAGAACACCCTGAGCATTCAAATGTGCCCTTGCTAATAGCAGGATCTATGATACATTACAGGGGTTTCAAGAAAAAAAAATTGTTAGTTTGTCTAAAAGACAGTACAAAGCATGTGACCTAGTGAGAAAGGAAAATAGAATTTCATCAACGTCCTTGTAATAATTGGTGGATGAAGAAGATAGAGCATGACAGCTATGTGGAAAACAGTGAGCCTTGATTTATACTCTATCATTTAACTCATGGGTATAAATGTACTGACCTCCACGTCAATATGCATGATATTCGATACTACTGTTCCCACAGCCTCCTTCCAGGGGAATAAAAAACACTTCACAATAAAATTCCTACAAAGGTACTGACCTATGGAGTCTGGAAAAACTAAATTTGCAGTTATTTTTCTCAATTAACACTAAGTGAGCTTTACAGGAGAGAAGGGGTGACCTGATGGTAGTGACAGAGGTGAGTTTCTATAATAATTCATTGAGCCCTCACTTGTTCAAGGTTCTTTTCTATTTACGTGCTTTATTTTATTTAAAAACATTTAAAATGAAACCTGTAGTAGATAAGGCATTTCCTGGAAAAATCTTCTAAAGTAAACATAAAATATATATGTAAATCCGATTTAAATCTATGCAATAGAGACATTAATTAACGGTCCGGTACCTGAGATGAGGCTGAGAGGAGGAGGAGGGAAGAGGCCCCTCTTCCTTGGCCTGTCTGGAGCTTCCTGACACTGTGCAAACTCCATCTCCTCTGAGACTCAGGCTGAGGCCCCAGGTCTCGAACAGCACAGGTATTGAAACCAGAGCTGCAAGGAGAACACGGGTGCTGGGAGCCCTGGGGAGATCCAGAGACAGATGGAGGACGGCTCTCAGGTGAGGGTGTGCAGGACCCCGAAGGCTCCTCACACCACGCAGAAGTGACCATGGGCTCTGGCTTCCCCAGTGGCCTGGTTCACAGGACAGGGAGGCACGGTGTACTCGCAGCTAGGGGTGTTGTCTCTCACCCTGAGTGTCTATAATGTCGTACAGGACCAACTGAAATTGGGTACTTGGTCAGCTGCCTTCAAGTGATTTATGCCTGGACAGTGAGAATGATGCAGAGGAAGCGGGGACTCTGGGACTCCACGATGAAAAGGCCGAGTCCCTCTGCCCTGAAGTCTGTGAGGCACAGGAGGTTTGATGGCACAGGTGGGAGTGGTGACCCCATCCCTCAACCTAACATGGAATATGACCCAACATGAGACCAGCACATTAACAATGGACAGATTCCTGGAGCGTTAACCTTTTCTCCTAATAATCTGTATTTTCCCTAGCATCCCAATGCTTTGCCTCTGCCTTGCCTTTGAAAAACCATGATGCTGTGGTAATAAATAAAATAAGTTTTATGGCTTAATGTGTTCCGATGTGAAAAGATTAAGGGCACTCTGGATTAAAATGTAATTAAAGTAATTTTATTTATTTATTTACAAATTGGGGACGTAAAAGTATCATAAGCAATTTGTAATGCTACCCCATACGGTTTCTCAGATAAGCATTGCACTGAGTTTCCTTAAACATTTTGGTCATTTGTTTGATTTATATGTGTCAGCCTATAGAATCTTGGCCTCATTCCCTCCCCAGGGCTCCGAAGATGCTGAGGGGTCCCCAGCCAGGATGGGACACTGCAGTGTCCCTTCATGGTGCTGGGACCATGAAGCACCCACAGGGTTGCAAAGCTGAGCCAGGTGTGTTGCCTTGCTTGCATAAGGAGACGCCCCAGGGCACTTCCATCCTGCTTCCCATTACCCAGAAAGTCTGAGGTCAGAGAGGTGAGGCTTCCCCACACTATCTCATCATATCCAAGGATAAGGCATCCAGCTCTTAATCTCCCGCTAAGGGATGCTCCTTGTTCATGTTGAGGGGTTTGGTAGGGCACAGCTGTGTCCTGGAGGACCAGGCAGTTAATAAATCCTGGAGGCCTCTTCACAGAGATTAAAATATGAACCTCACACCCTGTCCTTACAGAAACTGACAGTCCTCTGCTCCAAATTAAGGAGACAGCGGAGGGATGGGTCCAGCAATCTTAGAAGCTCCCATGACCTGAGCATCCCCTCTTGGATGGATGTTCTCAGGACATCCTTCATTTGCCTGCACTGTTTTTTACCATCTTCTTGATCCAATGCATGGCCATGTAATAGAGGCCACCCTAGAGCTCTACTCAGTTTGGTTGCTCTCAATAAAATGACCTCTCCCAACAAAAAGGTAGGAAGCAATGAAGAACATGCACATTTATTGCCTTCATCTTTCCATCCCAAGCATTCCGAGTCACAGTTCTTCCGGTCCTTCTTCCACCTGAATTGCTTCCTCTGCTCCTTCTCCTGAAGCACCTCTTAGGGAATTTCAAGAAAGCTGCAAGGAAGGAAACAAATGTGCATATTCAGAGTCATTGTGTGTGGGGTGACCCGGGCAGAACCAGTCCTCACAGGGCCCCTCCAGCAGGGAGGGACAAGCCCTTCAGACTCCCATCCTAGCTCCCTATCAGGGCCACTCAGCGGGGCTCGAGATGATGCAGTGATGCAGGAGGGGGTCAGGAGCCAGGGTGATGCTAGGAGAGAGGACGTGAAGAACTGGAGGGAGATGTTACAGACACGGGTGGTTCTAAGACCTCAAGTGCCTGGATGAGACCAGACCTCTTAGGATGAGAATCATTAAAAAAAGAAGGAATCTCTGGGGAAGAGTCACAATGTAGAGCTAAAGGATAGAAAAATTGAAAAAGATAGAAAGAGGAAATAAATCACATGTAGATATTGCTCTTTGGTGGAGTCTTCAAAATCCATAAAGCGTCTGCGAGGTACGAGGGCAGTAATGATGTTGAGGTGGTCGTGGGAATGGAAAGTGGAGAATTGAGAGTCGAGGTGAGAACTCTGGGCCCTGCTGTTCCCGGCAGGATAAATAAAGCCTGATCTTCATATCCATTTTGTCCTCATCTCTATGCTCCTCCTCACGGCCTTGATCACTTCAACTCTGCAATGAAGAGGGGCGCTCAGGTCTACAGGGCCTCCTGTCAGCCTTCAGCTTCTGAAAGTGTGACCAGGAAACCATGCCTGTTGTCACCTTGTTCCTCAAAGAGGCGGTCCCGGTTTCCATGACGGACTGTGCTAAGATTCCACCATAGTAAACTAGAGGGATTGTATAGTATAATGTAAAACAAGTAGGAAAAATCTAAGTATTAAAAATTATTGCATGGTACTGAATAGAGAACATCAACAATGAAAATCAGCATAAATCAAAAACTTTGAAGAGACCAAAAATTAGATAAACCTCCAGTCAGGCTACCAAGGGAGAAAAAAATAATAAAAGCAGAGTGATGCACCCATTACTAACGTCTTAGATCAGCGAGGAGTCATCACTCAGGACCATATGGACACTAAAAAGCTATGAAAAGGATATTTTGGACAACTTATGCCCACAAATTCCATAGTTCAGATGAAACGAATCAATCCCTTGAAAGGCAGAAACTACCATACTCAACCAATATACTCAACCAATATGGAATAAATAAACCCTGTTCATATGTATATCAATTAAATGAATGGAATTGATAATTATAACCTGCAAAATAACAGAATTACAAACTGTCAGGCACAGATGGTTTCACTAGTGCATTCTGCCACATTCTTATACAGCAAAACGCAATTTTACAGCACTACCTTGCAAATTTGGAAACATCTAAGATGTCCTTAGAAACATGAATGGATAAACAAATTTCAGTGAATTCATTCAATGGAATATTTTCCACTGGTTTAAAAAATTGAAGAGTATCTGTGAAAAATATGAAGGAACCTTAAATATCCATAACCAAGTGAAAGAAATCAGTCTGTGAAAGCTACATATTCTTTTATCCCAACAAGATAACATTCTGGGAAAAGTCAAATGACAGAGACAGTGAAACGTGAGTGATTGCCAGGAGCTCAAGGGAAAAAGGAGAGGGGTTAACAAGGGAAACAGGACCATTTGAGGTCAGTAAAAAAAAAAAAAAAAAAAAAAAAAAAAAAACCTGATCTTACCCTGTAATGGTGATATGTGATATTATCCAGTATTGAAATCCATGATTGCTTAAACCCAGAGTGAACTTTCATGTAAACAATCGATAACTATAATGTATCTACACTGGTTCATTAGATACATTAAAAATATTAAAACAGAATTTCATAGTCACACCCATCCCTTCCTATTGTGAAAAACTTTTACATTCCAAATTTGAAATCAGGGAGGAGAAAATAAGATTTAAAGAAAAACAAATGAACTTTCTGGATGAGTCTCAGTTGAAAGAGGAATTCCTTTCAAATGGAAATCTCTGGAAAACGCAGAGAACAAGTGTAAGGAAAGACAATCTTCTTGAAGAGCTAACAACAAAAAACATTACACAACGCTCCGAGTTTACATACACCTATAGTGTCATTTCATTGCCATCAGGTTATCAAGTATTTATAGGGAGGAAGAATAAAAAGCAACATTTCTGGTGTATGGCATCTCAGATAAAAATGTCCAACATTAATAATCTCATTTTTGTTATAGCAAAGACAAAATCAGTACAACATAGACTCAAAGAAATTATTCAGCACTTAGTAAAGGTGCTCAGTGGTCGGCTAACAGTCCAGGGGGCAGAGGCTGGGAGAAGACCCCTAGGAGGAGGAGCGTGGGTTGGTGGTCACTGTGTTCTCAAGGGCTTTGCCAGTGGTCCCTCGAAGTCTCCTCAGATATGCAGCCCATTCATCAGCAGCTTCGGATCCTTCTTTTGCAAACAGCAGGTTAAATCGTAAGTCACCCTAGGACATTCATGAGGTTCTTTAAGATGACCTGAGACACAGAAATATGTATAACTAAACTATTACAAAACAGAGAAAATAAACTCTTATTTCAACTGACTCTGGCTGTTTCTGGGCAATGCAGTAGATCACTGTCAAAAGAGATCACAACCCCTTCTAAGAGTCAGAAAAACACTGAGACGTAGAGATATATAAAAATAATTGACAAACTAAAAACCTCATGTGCCTATATAAGAAATTACTCAAAAAGAAAGAGCATTACCACTAATCCATTACACAGGCTGGATTCCACACATTGAATAAACAGTCATGTTTATTCAACATGAATAAACTGTTCAAAAAAAAAAAAAGCAAATGGCTTTTAACCTCAGTCAAACAATTATCTTAATATTACACTGCGATACCACTATAGCTAAAAACAAAACAAAACAAAGAACAACAACAAAAAACAACGCATCTAGGTACCACATCACACCTATCAATGGTAAAATTACAAAGTTTCACATCTGCTATAGTAGTGTGGACGTGCAGACATTTTTGCTTTAGGAAAGCATCGATCAGTACCTATGGAGAGGAATTCGACAATATCTGGTAAAACTGCATCAGCACTCACCCTTTACCCCAAAATCCAATCACTTAAATTCTATTCCATAGAGAGAATGGCAAAAGTATGAAAAGAATAATTAACCAGGCCATGTTTGGCAGTAACAGAAAATTTAGAATATACTTCTAAAATCAAATGTCTAGAAAATTATCATTTAAATTAGGCAACACCTAGAAATAAATGATGATAATTATGTAAATAAAAACTATGAGATGAAGCAAAACAGTGAGAGAAATATGTAGCCTTAGTTATTTATTTCTAAAGTGCAGAATGGGAGAACATTAATGAAGGTAATTAGTTAATTTAAAATAGACAAGAAGGCATTAAATCTGAATAATAGATTTTTATTATCTGTTTTGTAACTAGTAGGGTATACATATGAGAAAGGTATACATATGAGAACTTAATGAAAGTGACAATGTAGTAATAATAATAAGTAATAATAATAATAATAGTAACTAAGAAACCAAAATTGGTTCTATATAAAAAGTGGAATGGACAAATCTTTGATGAGATTCATCAAGAAAAATAGCAAAATCACGTCAACTTTGCTTGGAAATTAAAGCAAGATATATCTACAAGGCAGCAGAGATTAAAACAAAAAAACAATACCATCTACTGAACAAATTTATGCCAATACATTTGAAAATTGTACAAATTGACACAATTCGGAAAAAAATATAACCCTTCCAAAGTTACTCATTAAAAAATGAAAATCTCAAATATTTCAATAGCCATTACATAAAGTGGTTGAGAAAAACTGGCAGCATCTCTGTCTCTGTGTCTCTCTTTCTTGCTCACACACACACACACACACACACACACACACACACACACACACACACTGACATAAGACCCTAATGATATTATTATTGGTTAAATACCAATATTTCAGTGAGGTTATCATTCTAATATTACTAAAACATTTCAATAGTTGGATAGAAGCAGCTACGTTTCAAGTAGTTCTATAAGAATATATGGTCTTAGTACCAAAACCAGACAAAAATTAATCCTAACAAAGAAAGAGTTCAAGCCAGTCTCAGGGGCAATGACCTGAAAAACCCACAGGAGTAGATGACACTGACCCTTTCTTCAATTGGGAGAACAAAACAAAACAAAACAAACAAAAACAAAAAGAAACACAAAACAATCAGAATATAGTTCAAAACACATGTCTTGAACTGGCGAACATTCTCAATAGTTGTTTAAGTATTAGGAAAACACAGAACCATTGGGGCCTGTTGGGAGAAATTCTCATAAAACAGGGATTAGAACTAAGTTTTATATAATAGACTGTTTTCTGGAGGAGGGCCTTGAAGAGCTTACAAGATTAATGTAGGAGCTTGGTATGCGAGAAGCAAAGAAAGGAGACATCCCTGGATGGAATGGAGTGTGTATTAGGAAGACCAGTAGGAAACAAGGTTGGAAAAGAAGTTAGAGATAGATGCTTAACCACAGTCAAGACTAATTGTGTCACACTTACTATGTGACTGGAAATAGGACAGTGTGGAATTCCATAGATGAATGATAAACAGATGGATTAACTGACTGATGGGCAGGCAGATAAATACGTAAATTTCCGACGCAACAAGTGGTCTCAGATGGAGAGAAGGTAAGATTTTAGAATTGCAGAGTGCCAAAAACCTAAAGCCTTTTCAGAAACTGAATTAGATGAGGTTTAAGTAGCCTAAATCAAGCCAGATACAAAGAGCACCTTCATGAAAACCAAAGGTGAACCAGATACTACATTCATAAAACCACCCTTGGCTTCCTGTTTTGTTTTGTTTTTTTCACTTTTGTACCTGCATAAATTTGTCCTCTCTGTTGTTTGAAGAACAAGTGGTACAGCTAAACTAAGGCCATACACAAGTACATGAATGATGGGCAATAATACGATGGTATCATTGTTATTGCATGGTTTTAAACATTTAGCACCGTAAGAGTCTATAGATCACAGAGAATAGATTTATTAACACACCCAATCTCTGAAATATGCCTACCATCTGAAGTTATTTCTCTTTGTAATCTTTCTGACAATTATTGAAAATTCTCAATAATTTCGGAAAATCTCCACACCAGGATTTATAATCGTGAAATATTTCAAGAGTTAAGTAACTGCCCACATTGACTCATTCATTGCCTCTACTACCTAATTGTTACTAGCTTCATTATTATTATTTTCAATTTACCAGAATTCACAATTTTAACTCTTAGAAATCTTCTGAGGTCTTCTGAGCTCTATTTCTGGATCTACCCTCTTTAGATCATTTGATTTATTCTACATGAGGTGCATTAACAATTAATACCCTTATAAGTTCCTTTCCCAAAGATAGTTTAAAGTGGTTACATTCTACAAAATTATATTTGTGTCAATATAATTAAGATTTCCATGATTTGTAATTAGTTCAAGAACATTGAAATATGATATGTGGTTGGACACAATGAATAACTATCAGACCAGAACCATCTAAAAAAATTGTTCCTAGTGCCAATGGGTTTATTAATTTATAATCTATCATATGATCGATGAGCCCAGTATTTGCTTTATATAGTTCCTCTTTATTTCACTAGAATTTGTAATTGGCTCATCTATGCATTGCAGACATAACAAGCATATGCTTTCTCCCTATCACGAAGATTCGTAGGCATAGCTTTTCTCATCCTAAATCTACTTGCTTATGAAATCTCTCTTATTGGGGCCCTTTGAATTTCTGTCCTCACTTGGACCAGTTCCATTCCAGTTCGGCCTACATTCTCTCCTTCTTAGTTGTTTATTTCCTGTACTGCTAGGTTAAGTGCACAGAGCTTTCAAAGGCTTTTCTCAGGTCATTGATGAAGCTATAAGTCTATTTGCAAAGTTCATATCGCTTAGTGAATAAACACACATAAAAACATTTCCAGAAATGGTCACACGGACCCAAGTATTTCTACCTGATAGACAACCATGAGTGGGAAGAAACTCATGGTACAGGAGGATTTTAAAAACCTGTCCTCCCACAAGTCTTAAAAACCCAAATACTTAGCAACAATTTTGGAGGGGAAGCATTCTGCATGTCCTCACCACAGTGGACATTATTCATATTAAGTAGTTTTCTCAATTCTAAAGTCATAACAGTTCATCTCATTGTCCTACTGTGCTTTCTCCTGCTCAGTGTCAGGATATATTTTTCATTTCTGTGTCTGTTTCTTCTACATGTGGAATCTTATTCATCCTCAAAGAGGTCTTGACCAGATGACACATCTGCAATGAAGTCTTTCCAAGTTCTTACGCAAAATAATTGTCCTTTCCTGGTAGTCAAAAAATGCTGTAAACTTGCTTCTTAACCAGAAATAACTCTCTCTCTCTTCCTTCCTTTCTCATCCCACCCACCACTCCCTCTCTCTCTGTATGTGTCTATTTGTGTGTGTGTGTCACCCTTTTCTATTTCTTCATTTCTTATTTCACTGTTGCCTTGCAGAGAGTAGGCACCTATTTTTATTTGGGTGAATGAGTGAATGATACTATCTTAGGTTTCTTCTGGCCCACTGGGTGAATGATAATATCATAGGTTTCTTCTTGCCCTAGTGATCTGTGTTGCTATGATTTCGTTGATCTGAGCCTTGTACACAAGATACAGATTTAAAAAGAAACATCTTAATTATGTCCATAAAGTCAATACTCATTACTCACATGCATATCAAGAATGAGTTTGGTCATTAGGAAAATCCCAAGGATGATCATTGGAACAACAAAGAGAATGATGGCAAAGTACAGAAGCGCTCCCACCTATTGTCTTTTAAAGGTCATTGGGAGAGAAGTGGTTTTCTGCTCCATCAGCAAACTCTGTGATCACAGGACCTCAAGTCCAGTGATCATTCCCAGAAGGCCACCTGCTAACGAAACAAGAACAAAATCAGGAGTTTCAGAGAAAAAGTGAAGGTGTTTAATGTTCTCTCTGCCTGCTTTCTTGAAAGAGATCATGGATGCCAAATGGTCATCAGAGGATTACTGTGGCAAGGGAACCTGCACGTACACTGGGGCATAGGAGTGAGTGGCTGCTGTCCATGGTCCTCAAATGCCAATGCTTTCTTGATTTCCGAGTGGAGGGAGACAAACTCTGTCTACCCTCATCCAACATGGATGAATTTCTGTGTCTTTTAATTATACATGTCTTTAAAATTTTAATCACTTTGTAATAAACAGAACTGAGTTATGTCACATAATTTACAAAAGTTGTGTTAGATCATTTTTTTTGCAATTCCTTTACTGTTTTGACAATTGAAGACATTTTTTCTCAGTAGCTCGTGGGGATGAAGGCGTCTATCTGTACATGTCTTTCTGCTCAAGAAATCACATTTAAGGAAAAGAGTATTGGTTAGAGATGAGGACTATAAGCTTCACATGGAGGAATACCTGAGTGTGCATCCCAGCGATCTCACTAAGATTACGAGACGTGTGCAGGACACAGAGATGTTAACCTCTCTGAAACTTATGATGATCAGGCTTATTTTTAGAAAAAGGTAAGAGATTGAATGTACATGTTCTATGTCAGTACAGTAACTAACAGATTTTGAACTCTTACTAATTCTAAGGCTCCTTCAAAGTATCAGTTCTCACAGAGAACCCATTAAAGTTCTTTTAATATCTCCACTTTACAGGAAGTAAAGTGATTTGCTTAAAATCTAAATTCGATTAGGTGTCAGAACGATCATTGGACCCAGGCAATCTGACTCCAAACTCTCTGTTCTTCAGCACTGTACCATGCTTATAAGCCATCTTTCATAAGACATGTACACACTAAACTGTGAGAAAACACTGCATATGTAGAAATTGGGGCAAGTGGCCACTAAAATAGAAATGAATCGTGAAGATGAAAAAAGAGCGTTTGGTAATTTCAATGAAAAAAAAAGTGTTTTTTTCCTCACAACAAAATGGAAAAATTTTAATATAACTACCTGTTAATTGGCTCCTTTAAAAACAATGATGTCAGGATGAATAATTTGAAGCAATTTAAGGCACACGTTAGCTATCAGTTTATCGCATGTAATGCAAAAGTTGTTCATGCTGAGATATCTATGCAAGCATACTGAGATAACTATGCTGATGATATTTAATAGGATGATAAAGTGGGAAATGATTTAAATCTTAAACACAAGCATTATAAGCATCCGCACTGTGCTTAGATCTTTCATTTATTCTTGTGGTCTTTAGTTAGTTTTTCTAAACAATATCAAGCTTCTACACCTCATAAAAAGCCCACATGTTACGCTGAAAGATTAAGTTAGTAAAATGCCTATAATCAATACTGTTCATCTGTGTCACTGAATATCATTTTTTAATATGGTTCACATGTTGGCAATTAGTTAATCATTTTCTAACTAAAAGTACATAATATACTAGAAAAAATAAATGACACTCTTTATATTAATAGTAATTACTGGTATCATAAAATCGATTCCCATTTTTGTATGTTCTCTGTCCAAACTTGAAGGAAACTAAGTCAGTTTAGATAGGTTTTCAATAAAATACCAATTCAACAGTGAACTTGCAAGAAATACTACTTTGTGCATTTTACTATTATAATACTCCTGCAGGTAGAAATAATTGAATAAAATACTGGGAAGAGTTTAAAAACATATTGGAAGCTCCTGAAGTCTAGCGACAATGACGTATTCAACGTCCTCAGCTCAAATCATCCTGTGCTTTTTGTGCGAAGTCTAGAAACAAATAGATGGACTAGACTGTCCCTTAGAGTTCATCAATTCTTTGTGTTCACCTGAAACGGGGAAGTGGGGTTGGGAGCAGAGACACAGACATTTAGGCAGGAAACAGAGTCTCAATGATGCATTCACCTGTACAAAACATCTGCAACATTTCAATACCTGAATGTGATCAAACATGAAAAGTCTGAGCAACACGCCTGGAACTCAGTGAGGATTCCCAAAACGGTACCTACTTTCCTCATTGTTATATCTTCGGAATTCAACTCCTGTAATGCCCTATTAACTTAGCTTCAGCTGTTTTATTCACATGCAGAATAAAATCCAAAGTCCTATGATGGCACATATGGCCCTGCGTGACCTCCCCTCCCACTACCTCTGATTGTTTTTTTTTTTCTTCTCCCATTTGACCCTCATGGGCAAACCTCACCTCTTGCTGTCCCCACACACGCCACACGCGTGACTGTGAAAGAATGCAGCATATACACACCCACAGGGTCCCCTCCATACTTTCCTCTGGCTCTGCTCAAATGTCACTTCCTCAGGGAAAAATCATTGAGCATCTGTATTAAGGACCTGCCATCCTGTTATCCCTCACTTCCCTTCATAGCACCTCTTGAACCCAATGTAGCAGCCATTAATATACTGTTTAACTTACCCCCAAAAAACATAAATACAATGAATAAGAGAGACTGAGAGAAAGAAAGTTTCATTAATTTATCACTGATACTTAACAAAGGATTCGTGCCCACGATCATACACCTATGGAAAGAACTGCTTCTTAGGCTTCTCATTCCCACTTCTGCCATTACTCAGCATAGAAACACAGATGTCTTAATGTTCTCCCACTTCCAACCTTCGTCCAGTGTCAATGTCTGATCCAAGTGAGGCCTTGCAATGTTCCAAACACAGGTGTTTCATCTACTGAAACCATCACTACGAACAACAACAATTCAAAATCTTTAAACAGGCTGTCTGTTCTTCTTGACCACTAATTTCAAAGAAAAGCCAGCAGGCCCCTTGAAGACTGCTTTTCACAAGCACTGAACCTCTAGCCTGTACTGAGTGTGTCCTACCAGGGTCCGAGCTGACTCCATTTGAAGAAGGAGCCAAGGAGAATGGGCAGATTCCAGGTGAAGGAGAAGAGAGCTTTCTGATTCTGATGAGCCAGACTGAGGAGGCTAAGAAACAAACATCCAATGTGAAGGTGTGAATAATAACGTTTTCATTGCAGAAAATATGTAAAAGTATTACCAAAACAAGAAATGTGCAAAAAAAATCCAATATTTATATATAGCATATTTTAGTGATTTGGACATGAAACCTATGTAATTTTATTAGTCGATGTCCCCTCTATAAATTTAATTTAAAAATCTTACCAGTTTTACACATTAGGAGGAAATTTTGCAATAGTCCCAATAAAACCACTTTTCTATTTAGATCTCTTTCACATTCCATGCTATCCTGAAATAATAAGTTTTAAAAAAAAACTGACAGCGAAGGAGATGTACATTTCTAGCAATATCACTCGTAGAAATGTACATGTGCACCATGTGACACAGGCTGAAATGTTACAGCCAAATGTCCATCAACAGAGAGGATAAACGATCACATGTTATACAATGAGATATTAGAATACAAGAAAATGAATGAACCACAGTAAAGACAGCAATGCAGCTGAATGTCAGAAATAGATCATGGCTAAATAACTTAGACATCAAGGAATGTATAAAGGGTTATTTTATTAATAATTGTCCAAAACTGGAAATGGCTAAATTGTGAGAAGTTACACTGGTTGACTTTGAAAAGAAGGAAGCCAAGGGGAGCTTCTAGGTGGCTGACTCTATTTGTGATAAATCAGTGTGCTGTACACTTACATTTTCTATTGTGATAAATCAGTGTGCTGTACACTTACATTTTCTATTTTTTCTACAAATGTGTTATACTTTGGTGTTTTAAAATTTCATGAAAGGTTAACCGTAGGCATTTTCCTGAAAATTAGGATCGCGGAAAAGGAGACTATTTTGTCAATTATTTCTGTTGCTTGCCTTCCCTCCAGTACTGCCTACCTGACTTCAGAGCCCCCTGACTGCTCAGGGTCCCCTTCTTGACATGACTATCTTAGCAGCCGCCTTCTTGAATTAGTCTTTTCCTTGAGATTGTTCCTTTTTAATGTGGCCTCTCTTGAATGACGGCATCGGATGAACTCATCTGTGGAGTGTGTGGATGGCTTCACCTCTTATCTCTTCCATGTGATGTGCACAGAAATTTATAGACAATTCATTAACCCACATTAAATGGTGAGAACTCTATGTCCTTCAAAACAAAACAACAAAAAACTGATAAACCGTTGTGAGGATGCAGTTGGGGATGTATTAGAAAGGAAAAAATATGAGACAATCAGGGAATTGGAAAGAATGAAAAGCAAATCTTTCCTTTGAATATATCCCAATCATTGCATCTGGATAAAGACACAGACTAACTAAATGCTCTCTAATACCCCTTGCTCACTCTTCAACACTATGATTTGTTTTCTTGTATCCCACGGAAAGAGGGCTTTAACTCACAACTACATCTGCATGTGTCAGAGGAATTCCAGGTAGAAGCCGGGATTCTTACCTGCAAGCTCGAAGGAGCTCTGTCTCTCAGTGATGCTCTCTTACAGTCCTTGGTCAAATGTCTGTGGTGACGACGTGCTGGTGCTGTTGATGATGGTGGTCAGGGAGCTCTAAGAAGGCCAACATGAGCTACAACATCAGTCCTCGCTATCCTGGGAACTCAAAAGGCAAAAGCTATGACTATGAGGTTTCCATCACCACACTTCTGCATGGCACACCTACAGACTGCCCTTTGATGCTGTCCCAGAATCAATGTTTTCTCACAATCGGGCACCAGTTGCAGCAGCAGCATTTTGTATACATATGGCAGCCAAATTCATGTAGCAGAGTACACAACTTCACAATGTTTGACACAGGCCACCTTCTCTGAGGAGGGATTCCGACAAGAAGAGTCAGTGATCAGAGCCGAACAAGCCCGACCTGCAGTCAGTAAACACAGAGTAAGGTGTAGGTTCAAGAAGACAAACGCATTGGGCCCAGTCTTAGAGAGTTGACTTTGAATGATTGATCACTATAGAATATTCATACCGGGAGTCTGTCCCATCTGTGCCCCAAAAGCTATCCATAAGCGTCTCATATCCTACAAGTAGCTAGCTACCTTGACCAAAGGGCAGAGTCTGCTTGGGCTGAGGACCACTAGAGCATTAGAGCGAACAGAGGGAGCTGATCCCATTCCTCAGATAAACAGCAAGGAAATAAGTTCTCCCAGGAACACAGGACTCCAGAAAGAAAACATCCACTCATGCAGGAAGTCAGTCCATTGAACAGTCACATTTCATCCAGGGTCATTATCCCACATCCAGGAAGTGTCTCCTGTGATGGACAATTCGGCTTCCTGCCCCAGTGTAATGACATCTCACTTCTGTGGCAGTTTCATTAAACCTTGATGTTGTTTTAATCAATAAAATTATCAAAATAAATACCAAATATTGATAAAGAATCATACAGAACACTAAGCACATCCACTTATTTTCATTTAAAAATACTCTTCTATATTTTTACCCAGTTGTACCCCAGGGATTCGCCCAATGATAATCACCGGCGTAGATTGGCTAAGAAGAATTCTAATTTCTTCCCTCTTTAAAAGAAGAAAAGGTTGACACTTAGAAACATTTTCAACACTGGTGCTTACTCCCAACTGACACAAAGTTCTTCAAACAACCTGATTCCAAAGCAAAATTTGTCTGAATTCTAAACATGCCTCAGAGCATCCAAGGATCCCCAGTGTTTGTTCAGGACCTCCTGAGTCAGCAAAATCACCGAGCTGCCACCACAGATCACCCACTCGAATTTGCCCAATTCTACCTCATTCTCCCATGCCCTATGCCTTATCCTGAGCCACTGACAAAAACAGGACACAAAGAGGCAAATGTCTATGAGAAACAAGCAGGGACATAAAAGAACTAGGTGAGCAGAGCATCAAATAGCCAAGTAGTCCTGCCTCTGAATTCCTGCACGGCTTGTTCCTTTATGCAGAATTTCGGTTATATTTCCATATGGAACAGATTTCTCATTTAAATAGTTTAAGGCATGTTCAAACACTCTTTAGAATGATAAATGGAAAGAAATGGGACATGGATCCTCCCTATGTACAGGACACACTGGGAATCTCTGGTGTCACGACGAGTAATGCTGGTGGCAGCTGGGAATGCACATGAGGAAAGTGGCCTTCACTTGACACTTGTCCTTGCCTGATAGGCAGCTCTGCTCAAGAACCTACCAGGAAAACACAACATACTCAAGAAACATAAAGAACCATTTCAAAGAGGACGAGTGTCTTCTAGTAGAGTTCAATGATACATGAGAAATGAAATCATGGCTGCTGGGAAGAAATGTGCTTAGAAATGAATCCAGGACTTGAATCCCCAAATCTTTGCTGTCATTATCTGACCTCTGTGATTCTCAGGGTCTCATCTCTAAAAGAAGGAGATTTCCTTCAAGTCACTAGCATAATATTCATAAGTATTCATCTCTCTCTCACATACAACACACACAAACACAGGTGTGTGTGCACAAGTCTCTAATAGTATTATGGAAAAATAACACAATTATAACGGATGCACCAATTCAATATTATTGAAAGATTTCCATCAGGTTGAAATGCACATATTTCCAATTCATTCCATGAGAACATGTTCACCTTACTACCATGACCAGGCTAAGTCTAAGCATTTGCAAGGAGTGTTATAGGTCACTGTTACTCACAAGCATGCAAGTAATAAGACCATAGAAGTAGAAAGCATGTATTCTGCCTTCAATTGAAAAAGCAAAAGCAAACCCAATTCAATAAAACAATGAGTGTATAGTAGAAGAAAACATCCCGAGTTACTAGAAGTAGCCAGTGCTTTCAAAATAATACTGGAAATCAGAGCCGTGGGAGAGGCTGCTGGTCACATTTTTATAAAGTAAGATTTAACTAAGTGTTAAAGAAAGTACATTCTTTTGTCTCAGGTGGTGGTTGATCCATTCTAATGAGATTTTTATATGTGGGGGTAAGGGACAAAATCTGCTTGACAGAAATGGAGGGTGTACTGGAAGATAAGGGATAAATTAGGATGGAGAAGAAAGTGAGCCGGATACTTTATCACACGAGACAAGATTAGTGTGTTGAACTCTTGATAGGAGACTAGGAACAGGAGCCTTGGAATTCAATATCACCTTAGAGCCTGCAAACATATCCATGGCTGGATGACAAAAGGACAGACAGCCAGACTGAGAGACAGGCTGACAAACAGATGGATTTGATATCGAACAACTTTTCTTGGTTGTTGAAGAGGATATGTTTTCAAAGTTTGTGTGTTACATCTAATAGCTTTCTCTGAAGATGAAAAAGACAGCAGAGAAAGTCTCTAAACCAAGACATGAAAACCAAAGACAACCAGATATACCTGCTTCAACAGCACCATAAGTTTCATCTTGTGTTTTCCCTTCCTCATCTACATCGATTTGTTCCTTTGTGCTGTTCAGAAGGGCCCAGCACAGGCAACTCAGCTGCACAGAAACCAGAGACAAGTCAGTTAGTCGTGGGGACTATTTAAGTTATATGATGATACACTTGTGTATGGTGTTTTGCAACAAATCAAATGGTACTGAATAGTACAGAATGCAAAGAAAAGTTTCCTATCACACACACTCACCTAACACACTGACCATTTTCAATTACTTTTGTTTCTAATTCTCAAATACATATGTTTCTAAATAACTGGCTTGAAACCTCTCTCTCCGCATTGATATTCCATTAATGTTGAAGACTTTGGGCACAGAAAATGTAGCCTCTCATCGTCTGTATCACCCATTTCTGTTTAGTTCCACCATTATTGTTTAATGTGCCTGCTGCTCACATTTATAACTTGCAAAATTTCCTTTTAAGCCATAATTCTGATCCATCATGTTTAGATGTATCTATATGTTTGGACTATTTGCGAGGTCTGGTAATAATTGATAACCAAATATATGTCTTTGCTGTCACACCTCCCAAATTCTGTCAATGCTTCCATTATTTCCATTTTATTTTTATTACATAATAATATTTTTTGTTACTTCCATTATTTTAAACTGTTGTATAGAATTTGATTTTTTCTGTAAATATAATTCCATTTTCATGCTTTCTTTGTATGTTTATCCAACATTCTATTTACTATTATCATTGCATAACTTTTTCTTTCCATAAGACTTCCAAGGCAAGTGATTAGACACAGTGAAGAAATATCAGCGCTGGGCATTTCTGAGGAAATAGTTTTACATATCACATTTAAAAACAATTAATCCGCCACATGCTCAAAGTTATGGCTCATCTTACCTGGCCACATACTTGGTCCATGAAAATTTTCTTCAGATGTATTTTACTAGACTGTGTAATTAGTATTGTCACATATTGCAGTTGTAACGGACACAACCTGCACCTTCTCTCATAGATTCCTAATCACAGCTCCTTCAGCTTAGCATTTCTTACACTAACTCCACTTACTTGGGGAAAACTCTCTGCTTCATGCTGCCTGAATCTGTGTTCAGACTTGAACCAGGTGCCCTTTATTCCTGGTAAAACCCCGCACCCTGAGATTTCTCTTTACTGCACTGCTGCAGTAGGTGCATAACCCTATTCATGACTTTCTCTAAAATAAATTATTTACACTTTATTTTGAAAGGTTATGTTTAGCAGTGTATTAATGAAACATAAAAATGAATTGGACAAATTGTTTCACTGTGACTTCCTAGAGTGCTTTTGCCTGTAAAATTGGATCAAAAAGTGTGTGTAGGTGTGTCTGTGTGTATTTCTATAGGTATGAGTGTAAATATTTATTTTTGAAAACTATGTAATATTTTCCAGTTTTTTGTCATTCAACAGCCAATATTTAATATGAATGTCTAGTTATGAATTCTAGTGATATGTATTTCTGGAAAGGTAATCTGAACAACTATCTTCTTCAGTTTCTCCATCCACACGAAATCTGATGCCAGCTCCTCCAACAAATATATGAATGAGCTTTATTTAGAAGTTTGATTGGTAAGTGCTAAATAAATAAATAAATAAATAAATAAATAAATAAATAAATAAATAAAAGCTATCCATGTTATAATGAATCAATATATAAACAGTATTTCTTGTTAAAATCAAACAATTAGTATTAGCTGGGCTACTATTGTACCTCCCCAGATGTAGCTTTGTTGAAAGGTCCAGTATATGTGTAGTAAGACTTTGACTCTGCTTGGCCTTTGCGACTTACTATATCTACATGTGTATTCTTTTCCCAAAGTGACATTAAGCAAATTATAGCATTCTGCCAGTGACTTACACCTTAAATGTGGATTTTCCTACTTGGACAAGGAATCCGATATAGGAGGCATGCAGCAGTAAGATTATGGACTCACTGGGTCTGAGACTTTTAATACTTTCACCGACAACTTGGGAGAGTGCTCAGTTCCTTACATTCTCACCATCCCTGGGTACCATTCATAGTAAACATGTTGCCAACCTACAAATCATACACATGCACATCACTGTTTGAATTCTCTCTCTCTTACTATCTCTGTGTCAGTGTTGATGAGGTGGATGAAACCCTACTCACCCCAAATCAGATCCAGCTCAGACGTTAGCTCTGCTGCAAAGCCTTTCTCAGTCTCTTAGGCAACACATATTATTCTCTTCCTGGTACTCTATCATGAAGATGTAGATTTACCTCCAAAACGCACTGTGGAGTTATCTGAGTACGACGCCCATTCACTAATTCTGTATTTCTTAACACACTGGCACTCCGCAATACTTGGTGCAAATTGTTGTTCAGCCAAATGACTGGTGATAATCCCTTTGCTTTCTTCTAGCTCTAGCCGTGCAAGGAATTCATCATCCTTGGACTTATTCACTAGTTAACACTATTAGCAGGCACAGAAACTTACTTTTAAAGAAAAGACATCCATTACTCATTACTCACATGAACAACAGGAAAGGGTTTAGAGGCCAGGAAACGTTCCGGGACAGCTGCAATAGACACCAAAATGCAACGGTGGCCACGTACAAGGAGATAATGCACTCCACAGATGAAATCAGGACAGTCACCGGCGAGCAGACGATCTCCTGTGTCGTAGGTGAACTCTGACATCCTATGACTACAGCCAACCACAGCTCAATGAGTAGAGTCCACAAGGCTTCCTGCGAAAGAAAGACCAAAAGCTGACTTTTGGAAAAGATGAGAAATCCATTCCACTAAGTCTTAACTATCATTCCACCTGCATGCTTGATTAAGAACAAACACAAATGCCAAAACTTGACCTTAACATGACCCAAGCACAGAGTTGCAAATAGCTGTTGGTTCAAGAAAGGGGTGAGGGTCCCAGGTGCTCTCCATGGTTCTGAAGTAGCATCTCACCGTTGAGTCCCAGATTTTGGACACTGCTCTCTACCCGGACACAGGCCCAAGTTTTTCATGAGCTTTGTTGGAGAAACAGATTTCTACCCATGCTATCGAGTTGTGTAAAATAAACAGACTATTAATTATGTTATACAATATACAGAACTGAGATTAGCTCATTTTGACTGTTTTATTAATCTTCTGAAAAAATGTTAAATCATTTATTATTTTTCTCTGAGAAACTTATGGAAGTGGAAACTTGTACCTGTATTTGCTGCTCAAGATAGTCTCTTTAAGTAAAACGATATCGCATAGACATCAAGAATGGGCTTTGAATGAGGAAGACTGGGGTCTGAATCCCAATAACCTCTTTACAACTCTAAGGAACATGGGCAAGGAACAGAGACAATGAACCCAGCACACTGTTCCTCATCTGAAAATTACCACCACAAGAGCAGCTTAGGATTAAATACACACGATCTACAATAACCGTTATAATATGCATGTATCACAATGGCCATCAGCATACATTAAATATTTACTCATGAGCTAAGCCTTTTTCAAAGCATTTCACTTATTTTATCTGATTCTGATGGTGGACCCATAAGTTAGTACACATTTTATTATCATGTATTAATGATAATAATATTTAAGATGATGGTAAGTGGCAGAGCCAGAAAGGAACTTCAAAATCTGCATTTTTCTGCATTTTGCCATAGACACACATAATATCTCATAAAAATATAGATGACATACATGTGTGTGTGCACTATATATTTACGCACTTGAAATAGAAGCAGGAATTGTTTCTCACTGCAACTAAAATTGAGATAAATTTTTGTTGTAGAAATTAACATAGACGCATTTGCTACCATAGCAAAATAAACATTCACATTTCTCACTCTGGCAGAGACAATGATTTCCATTTTTCACTTACCTCTTTGTTGCCAACTATAAAATGGCTGGAAGTATAAGCACAACATACAGGTCCCAGGAATCCCAGGACCTATAAATGAAAATGAAAGAGATGCCCACTATTAACAAAGCACTCAACAGATATCGGGGCCCACATGAACCAAGAAACAGAGCTGTAATTTCAAGGCAACATCATCTGTGATAATCACAACCTGTAACATCCAGATGTCCACCCATATCAGAGTGGACACCTTCTTACATATGACTAGGGTGAAACACCATAAAGAAAAGGAGAAGGAAATGAATACCTGCTCCACTCAAAACACAGATGAATCTCAAAAAAAAAAAGAGCAAAATAAAGCAGACACTTAGGGGTTCACATTGAATTATTCTGTTGGCAACAGTCCAAACCAGGGGAATCCTGGACTGCAGTGATAGTAGTCACAGTGCCTATCCTCAGAAAGAAGTGGATTGGAGAGCCGCATCTGACATTTCATTTTCTTGACAAGACTAATGGTTACATGGTGCTCATTTTATGACATATTATTGAGCTGCACATTGACATTTCACATGCTTCCGTAGCTGTGTTTTGGTTTAATAATTAAGTGCTTTACAAACTGGTATGATAACATAGGACCTGTTGGGAAATTGTGAAGGAGAAGAAGAAGATGTACATCCTTTCAATCTGTTTCTTTATAGTTCACTGACCTCAAGTCTCCCGGGCTGCTCAGGGCCCACTGGACAGATATCTCGCTCCATGTCATCTCTGGGAGTTAGTCCATTCTGAGTCTGTTTTCCTTTTTCCAGGACTAAAGCCTCAGTGAGTGCAGGTGATAAACTCTGTGGTCATGCATGCATACATTAATCTGATATTTCTTCATGTGATGTGAGGTGAATCTTTTTGAGACCACACATTAACCTGTCAGAAGAGGTGCAATTGTTATACCCCATAAACAAACTGAAGGACTCTCATCAGGATGTCACTGGGGACTGGTACGGTGTAAAGAGAAAGAAATAAGAATCAGAGTTTTCATAATTATGAGCACAAAACTATGTTTGTCATAGCTGTGGCCTCAATTTTTATATCTGGAAAAGAGAAAGTTGAATTCAATGTCCACTAATGTCCTTTTCTCAATCTTGAACTCTATGACTAATTTCACGGGAACAAAAGAGCAGGGACCCTTGTTCCATGATATATCTTTATTTTGCATAGAAAGTTCAGGCTGAAATGGGTGTTCTCAAACCTTTAGGTTAAGCACTCATAATTCCATGCCCGTAGCCAAACCTTATGATTTAAAAAAAATGGTTTAAAATTTTCAATTACAGTGGCATATTATATTATATTAGATTCGGGTAGACAACCTAGAGATTAGACATTTGTATACCTTACAAAGTAATCACTCAGATAAGTCTTGGAAACACCTGACAGTTTACAATATTATTGACTCTATTCACTATGCTACACTTTAAATCATGTGTACATCACATGTACTGCACAATGTCAAATTCTCATATCTGAACTTAACTGAAAAGGAGAAACCATGAATGCAACATTTCTGTAGAACAAACATAAAGGGGGCCTTATGCTTCCCAATTTGGTGGTGCCTTGAAGAAGGCTGAGCACACTCCAGATCAAGTAGCTGCTACTGTAGGGAGCAGAAAGGACCTGATTCCTCACAAAGCGTGGTTCTGTATGCTGACCTGCCCTGTCTGGTGATGCCCTAGAGGATCAGCTAAAAGAACTGCCTTTCTTCACCTCTACTGGCTTTTTGCCCATAATACCTAAGGGAAAATACTCGTATGTCCAGCAGAAGAAAGGAGTAAGAGTTGAGGTAAACACAACAGTAACACGAAGCCTTTGGAGGAAGAATGAGAAAGAAAGTTGTACAGCAATTCAGGGAGACTGATTCAAGAAAAGTGGTGGACTTTCCGTAAGGACGGTGGACTCACTGAAGTGTCACCTTACCTTAGCCACATGCCCTGCTCTGCATTCCATAGGAGACTTGCCAGTTAAGAGTCAATATTCACAGTGAAAGCAGACACTCACAGCCGCACTCAAGGCATCTAAATGCTTCCTCAGGAGCCCATCACTATAGAGTCTCCCCCTCTGCAGGAAGTTGCAGGCTCCTAACTCTAAAGGCAACACAGGGCTTCTGACTGGCCTCAGGGAGAGTGAGTGGCAAAGGGGCAGCTGAACCCAGTCTGACTGTCACTGTCCTGCTTGAGTCAAGTGAAGTGGTGGGTGAGGGGACCCTGTCTGCCAGAAAAGTGCAGCACATGGTTCAAAATGGAGAAATCTGTTGACCAGGGATTCTCAAGGACGGAGTTTTCTAGCTCCTGGGTTCCCTCCAAGGTTTGGGACTGGGTATGGGTGGCGGTGGGTTGGGGGGAGGCTTTATTTTCCCTAAGGGAATTTTCCCCCTTTCTTGAAGTTCAGTTCTTCTTCTGCAGCCACATGCAGCCCTCCACCCCTACCCTGAATTCTCCTTTAGTACACGAAGGGGTTGTCTCATCTTAGTGAGACAAGCCCACCTGCTCCTCCAGGACAGAGTGTCCTACCTAGACTCAGGCAGGTGTGCCCCACACCTGAAGGGTCCTCACACTCATGGGACCCTGCTCACAAGTTGGGGATTGTGTTTTGAGGTAAAGTGGTGGAGGGAGGCCCCAATGAGAAGGTGACATACAAGCAAAAAGGTAAAGAAGTCGGCTGTGTGGGTTTCAGGAAGAAGAACATTTCAGGAAAAGGGATCAGCAAGTGCAAAGGCCCTGGGGTGGGAATATGACAACCACTGAATGAGACATGTAGCAAGGAGGCCAAAGGGGATGAAGTAGCATGAGCAAGGAGGGCAGTGCTCAGCCAAGGTCCTGTAAGGCCTTGAGTCTGATTTAAGGATTTGCTATCCTGCTCCCGCAGGTGCCCAGATATTCAACCTTCCTTTCAGGACAGAGGACAGCTCAGAGTGCCCCCTCTCCTTGCAGCATTTGTCAGTGCCAGGGATCTTGTGCCATAAGCTACAAAAGCCAACTTCAGGTAATTTAGACACAAGCAGATAAACTGGAAGGCTTAATGGGCTCTCCCAGAGTCATGGGAACCAGGAGAACAGAGAAATGGTACAAAACCAAAGTAGCTCTGGAAACCCAAAAATGGGGACTCTTGGAAATAGTCACCTGGCCAAGACAGTATGGTTAGGGTACCACCGCTCAGGTGAAAGGCACTCCGTCTGTTTGAGGTTCCCATTCCAGGAAGAGAACATCCAATTTGGCTTGGGACCACCTGCACGTTGTGGGGAGGGCAGTCTCAGTCACAACCTCACCACCCTCCTAGCTCCAGTGAGGGTGTGGTGAGACCTCAAGGAGCCTAGAAAATGTGAAATGGTTGTTTGGTAGAAAACACAACAACAACAACAAACAACTGTATATAACAAAATATCGAGGACCTTCTATGTACTGGCCGGTGAGCTAAGGGTTTTGGACTTTGCTTACATGATCATACTGACTCCCCAACACAAGCCTGGGATGTTTTGTCATTGAGAAGGCTTTGTCCAGATCACACAACAGCTGAGTGGCAGCCAGAATTCTGACCTCAGGGCCCAAGACATTGATCCAGTAGTTCTCTCTCTTGACTGCAACCCGAAAATAACGGGGATATCTTAGAAAAGAAAGACACAGTAGACATCTCAGGAACACACTGTGAGTTCTGTGGTATGGGGAGCTCTGTGTACCCCAATCCACAAATGGTGAGGTGTGGCCATGCAGCATCTTCTGAGTTTGTGGGACTTTATGAGCTCACAAAGTTCTAGGAGGTGGCAAACCTAATCTTCCCCTACTTCCCCACATTCACCTCTGATTGGCAGAAGCCTGGCCTGCACACCCTCAGGATTAGCAGATGGATGTGAGGGTTCCACTTGGAGTTTGAGAGGGCGGGTTGGCAGCTCCCTTCCTGCTGAGTGAGATGTCGAGCCATTTTAGGTGCTCTCTTCACAGAAAACACAGTGACCAGCACGTCCTCAAGTCATAAACATGGTGGCCTATAGACACCTAGAGCCCTATCCTCACAGTGTAAGCCACTGCTGCAGGACGCAGGCTAGCAATTCCGGGGCTATAATGGAATGGGTAGCCATCTCTAGCTAGAGGTACCCAGGCGTCCTACACTGGCCTCCCCTGAGTTTTACCAACATTTTATCTCCATTTTGGGGTTAAATGAAATAGCAGAAACCCCAACTTTTTGTGGGAATCTCTGAATTTGCCACTAAGTAAGTTAGGAAGCAATGGAGAACAACACACTTATGTGCCTTACCCTTTTCAGCCCAGGCAAGGCAAATTCACAGTTCTTCGATTTCTTCTTCCTTCCAAATGATTTCCCCTACTCTTTCTTCTGGAGCATCTATGATGCAATTTGTTGAAACCTGGAGGAAAGAGAACAATTATGCATTTCAGGGCCATTCACCATGTGGGGTGGTGCTCAGGGCAGAACAGGGCCCCTAAACCACTGCAGAAAGAGACAAGCCATTCTGACTACCAGCCCAGCTCCTAGCCTGGGCCACTTAGGGTTGCTCAATTCAATTCAATAGTGCAATGAAGCTCAGGAGCCAGTGCCATCCTAAATGAGAGAAAGTGCAGAATTAGAGGGAGATATTACAGACAGTGACGATCCCAGGACCTCAAGTGCCGGCATGGGACCAGGGCCTTCGATGAGAATCACATAAAGAGGGATTGGAAGACTCACAAATACAGGCTTGTGGATAGGAACGAGAGAACGTGGAAAAGAAAGGAAAGAAGATGTCAATTGCATGCACTCTTACGCTCCTTATGTCGCAGGCTTCATCATCCACAGTGTGGTCTTCGAGTGGACAGGTGCGCCAACAATGTGGGGGACCTGGGAAAAAATGGGAGAGTTAGAGTCAAGGTGGAAACCCAGCATCCTGCTGCTCCTGGGATTAGGTAGCCAAACCAGAAGATCCATTATTATCCTCATGTCGACACTCATCTAGTGATCCCCTGGCCCTGCCAGTCGGAGAGACAGTTTGGGGCCTGGTCAATCCCAGGAAATCAGGTCAGCAATGCTGCAGGAAAAAGTGTGCCCTCTAGAATCCTGTCAGCCATGGAGGGCCCGGAGAGGCAGCTGGACACAGGCCTCTCTCACATGGAAGCATTCAGCACCTCAAACATGGGTGACATGTGGAGGCTGAGATGAGCTCAAGGGTACTGGACCAATAGCCGTAATGCCAGAGGAATTGTTCTTTCCCTCATGCCGCTCTGGGAGTGCCCTTTAAATGAGGAGCAAACATGAGCACAGAAACATGAAGGTGCTTCCTTACCTTAAAAGGAAGAGAATTTACTTCTTACACACTACCCGGCACACGGTAAAAGGCTTTGTCCCCAGTTTAAGGGCCTAGGAGGTAGTCCTTGTGTCCCATTAAAGTACATCCATCATAGGTCAGTAACAAAAACAAAACCACGATCTCCTGCATACGATTCTCAGGAGTGCTAACAGATCAATGCCCAAGCTCTGATATAGCTCTGGAGTATAGGAGTATGTAAGAACAAGACTTGTCGGAATGATAATTTTTCATAGCAAAGCAAGGAAACAAGATGACAAACACGCTACTCTCAAAGCCTACGGAAACAATTCCTCTTCCTGTGACATCATTCAAAAAGGAAAAGAACACATCAGACTTCTACAGTCATTTCCTTCTTTTTTTTTCTTTTTCTTTTTTTTGTCTAGTGTCATGTCTCCCTTCCTCAGTTTTCCAAGCAGCAGATGCCACTAAGAGGTTCCCAGGCCCGTCTTCCATGGGATCTGACCTTCGTGTTGGTGCCTACCTGTAGAGTCTTCATCCTCGCTGCTGGAGTCAGAGAAGCTCTCTCATAGATAATCCGGAGACACAGAAACATGAGCAATAAAATTATTAAAAAGAGAGGCTCCCCCCTTCCTGCTACTTTCCTTGAGTCTATAGTGAGTCACGGGCATCACCCTGATGTTCCCCATAATTCATGCACTTTTCCTGGGCTTTGTGGACCATAGAGCTTCACCTAGACATTGACCATGGTTACCAACCTTCAAATCAACTGAAGGAATCAACTTTTACCGTTTCCCTTCCACTTGCCCATGATAACTCTCACCTCCTACCTTACCAACTTGAAATTCCAATTGTTTCATTCAAACTTGATGAGACTAGTAGGATTGACCAATTGATATTTTATTGTATTTCAGTTCACTGAGTTCATTAAAGAAAGCCAAATCAGGCCACTGGCCAGAGTTTTTTCCTGTATAATCACTTCCTTTCACTACACCCAACCCTCCTTCCCAGCAGTAACCCAGAATCGGGGGCTTCCAGACCAAAGCTGCAGAAAAGTCCCACTTTCCTCAGAACCTAGATGTTTTCCTAGCAACTGACTGATTTCATGATACATACATTTTTTCATCTGTTCAATCATCCAACTGCAACTTGAGAAATAGAAAAAAAAAAACAGTGACAATCACTTCATCCTGGACACTCTGCACAGGCCTTCATTTCCCCTGATGGCCTTAGCACCCCAGACAGGAAACAGTGTTTGAATCAATGACCCAAGAGAACACATAAGGGGTGCCTGGGGGAAGCTTGAAGCTCATATTGGAAGGTTTCTCAAGTCTCTTTGGTTGGGCAATTACAGTTTCCTTTTCAAAGAGAAAAACTTTCTACAGGGGAAAATGCTCTCTAACGTACAGTTTGTAACTGCTGCTGCCCTTTTTGAGTGCCCTCTTGAATCAGGTATCAGGGGTAATAGGCTCTCACTAGACAGTCTCCCTACCTAGTAAACTGTCTCTGTCACGGAGCATATACATGTTGACATTTCATATGCTAATTTTACTGAAAAAGAGAAAAGGAAACTTTGTCATATCAGTGCAAGAAAGCGAGTTCAACTTGAGGATAGATGGAACCTCCTCATCTGCGGTGTTTTAGGAAGATTCTGCACCACCACCTCAGGGAGAGCTAAAAAGACATAGGGTAGCTGTTAGTCACTGGTGATGCTGCTCAGGACATACTCTGGAAACTTTGCAAGGTGAGTTCGTGAGGCGAGTGTGTGGATGTGGGCATTTAATAAGTATGAACTGAGCTGCTTCAGGGTCATCCTCCTGGGTGCCTGAAGGAAGGGCAAAAAGAGGGGCAGGAAAGAAAAAGAAATGGAGGCTTTGGCATGAAAGCTAAAGGGAATCCAGTGTATCGGACATAATCCTAAAGGGGAAACGAAAATGCACGCTATGTTTCAATGATAGAGTTTCATTGACTCCTCTTGCCCATCATAAACCCAGCCAAGTTCCCACTTCTTTTTCGAATATAACAAGACCATCTCAGCACATGCATTCATATGTGCTGCTACTGTCTTCATCTTTAATACTGGCTTTTAACTTTGTTTTTTAAGGAAGGATACTTAATATGTATATTTATTGTGGGTATATAGGTCAGTAGCTTCAGTAACATTCATTATATGTGGACCATCTCTACTATCTCTACCCAAACGTGTCATCCTATCCCACATACGCTCTCATCTCCTTAGCAAATCACCTCACCGCTACCCATTTCATCCCTTGATCATCTCTACTTTCTCTCACAATGAATTTGCTTTCTCCAGGGACCTTGCTTAAGAGGAATCATACTTTATTTGTCTTTCTCTTGACTGCCTCATGTCACCAAGTTCGAATAGCATTATATTACGGGTTCCCATCACATTTTATTTATCCACTCATAGATCAACTTAGGGGTGGTTTCCATTTGTTAGCTGCTGTGAAGAGTGGGGCTATGAATACTGGTGTACAGATAGCTTTAAGACACTCTAATGGTGAAACACGGTATTCTGGCCAAAGGATGTTCCAGCACAGAGTGAAACGGAATGCAAACTCAGGACGTTTTTAATTAATAAGAATATATTATTATTTCAGTAATTATAACAAATGTTTCACGTCAGTGTAAGATGCTATGGCTAGGGGAGGAGTGGGATATGAGAACTAGGTGTACTATCTGTCAACTCGATGTTCATCTAAACCTATTCTAGAGAAAGTGTATGCATTTTTACAACTCTGGAGATAACTGTACCAAGGAGAGATCTATTCAGCTCATATCCAAAATCAGATAATATCTGTGCATTAGCTAGAGATCCTGCTTACTATTTAAATGGAACCACATTTTGGGTTCCTATGCATCTTTTCTTCTATAGTTACAGCACTACCGATCAAATGGACACATTTAAATTGCACTCACGCAATTGAAAAACAGCATGGATTGGAATTTATATAATTTTCTCTTAAAATGAAAACACCAAATAATGATTCCTGAATAGACTTAATAAGCATATCTCCACAGTACCTTCCTCGGGCTGCACTGAGGGATGTACCCCGTGGTGTTGCCGGATGTAAACTCTCTTGAACCTCTTCTTCCTTGTTTAGAAGCTCCACGTACCAGGGAAAATTCTTCAGATTCCTCGGGACCGCAACGCCCTGTTCCAAGATCTGCAATTTTAAGGTGGCCTACTCGTTAATATTATGTGATGAGGCTAAAAATGATTACATATAAGTAAGGCTATGAGAAAAATTAGTGACTAGTGCTATGTAATTGCTCTGTAAGTGTCCAATCACTCAAGTATAACCTAGACACTTGGCAGCAGCTGAACCTAGAGAGGGGACTGGGATGGCTTCACAGCAAGGGAGGATGGCAGGTTACTTTTATCCTTTGCATGAGGGTGATGCCTTCCAGTTCACGGAGAGTATCTGTTATCATCTCCTGAAATCCCCACATCAGCCTTATGCAGAGAAGGCAAAGCGGGAGGTGTAACTTATAATTTACAGTGAAAAGCATAGAAATATATAGAGATTAAGCGATTTGCCCAGAGTCACAACACTGATGAGTGTAATCTGGGACGAGAACGTGGATGCTGTCCAGGGCCTAGAGATCCTGAAATTCTAAGACACCTGAGACCATCCCCTTGGTGCCTGAACAATGAGATGCCCTTGGTGTCTTTGTCAACTGCTCCTGCCCCAACTTTTCTGTGGGAGAGACGTGATGTCCTGGAGGAAGAGATGAGCCATGTGGAGTCCAACTATATAATGCAGACTCTGCTTATACTTTTCCGGCTCTGACCCCAGAAACAACAGTTTCTTCTGAGCAAAGCCCCTCATAAGGACCAGGGAAGTCCCAGCTTGTGGCCATCCTCCCCCAGCGTCTGTCCACTGTCAGCTGTCTCACACTGAGCCTTCCCTATGACCAGGTGACCACCCTGAATCACTAGTGGTCTGGGCGATGCCCAACGCAATGCAGAACATTCTACACCTACTGCTACATGACAGATTTACCAAAAACTAGCTTCTCTTTCATTGAAAAACCCTGCATGAGCACTTAATGTCCATGAAGAGGGATGCCGGCCTTTCGTGTTGGTGCTTTGATGATTCTGTGAAATATGGCTGAAACCTGCATTGTCTGTCGACTTTTGGTCTGAGCAGCCTGTGCTATGCCTGATGGACAGCGGGCAGCGGCTTCACTAGTGCTCAGTGTGCCGCCTCCCTGTTCATTCTTTCCTCACCACAGTCCAGTGTCTACAAATTCCTCATACCTTCCTAGACCCTGCAGTGGGCTGAATTAATCATACACCCATGGGGTTCAAATAGGACCTCAGCGAACTATCAAGGGATGAGGGGCCCAATGGGACCACGTGAGGATCTCTCAACAGTAAAGTTCCCCAATCGAGTCTGTCCACCCTATTTAACCCAGTGGGGAAGAACTCTAAAAGCCAGGAGGCAGAAATTATAATGAAGAACCCAACCTGGAATCAGCAGGCACATCTCCCCGCCATGAATCCACCAATAGGCTTCTTGGGCTTCTTCTTACTTTCCTCCCGGGTTCCATGGAATCCACCGCCATTCTCCTGCTGTGGCCGCAAGAGGAATGTGTATTTGTTCTCTGGGAAGATGTGCTCAGGGCGCCTTTCATTGGCTTGCTCAGAGTGTTACCATCCTTTTGTTTCTACTTTTAGAGTTTTTATTGTGGTTTTATCTGAACTGACTAAGTAAGTTAGGAAACAATGGAGAACGGGTACACTTGTTTTACCTTACCTTGTTTTGTCTCATGCAACAGAACTTCAAAGTACTCTATTCTTCTTAAATGCTTTCTTCTCTTTGTGGAGGAGATTTGGCTAGAGTAGGGAAAGGAAAGAGCAAGTCATCTGGGAAAGATAATTTTTAAAGAGAATAGCAAGAACACATGATGTCAAAAGCAGCACACTCAAAGCCCATGGACAGAGTTCCTTTTTCTGATATTAATAAAGTGGGGAAAAACAAATCCAACTTCTATACACATTTCATTTGTCTGTCTGATTACATATCTCCCTTCCACAGTCTCCCATGTAGCAGGTGCCACCCAACTGGTCCCAGGTATCCCCTCCTATTGGATACAAAGTCATTGTTGCCACCTACCTGGATCATCTTCATCCTCATCGCTGATGTCAGACAAGTTCTCTAACACCAAATCTGTAGAAACAGAATCAAGAGCAATAACGTTTTAGAAAGAGAGTCTCGCCTATTCATTTAGCTTCACTTGAGCCTATGGTGAGTCACACGGCCTGACCCCAATCTTTCCTCCAGGTTCTCAGACCTTCCCTGGGCTCTGTGGAGACAGAGCCCTTAAACAAGACATTGATCACCTTGCAAACTTCAAATCAGAGAGATGCTGAAGCAATCACCTTTCACCTTCTCACCTCAAACCCAACATTGCTCCCACCTCCAAAGTTATCAACCAGAAATTCTGACTGTTATAGACAATTGAATGTGGTTAGTGTGACCGAACAAATGGATGTATTTATTTTATTTTCATTCAATGCATTAATAAATGATCAAGTATAATAATTGATTAAAAGAGCCTCATCTGGCTACTGCCTGCCACACTAGATAGAGTAACTCTAGAATTCAATGATGTGGAAGGTGTATCCTCCCCTCCTAGTTCTTACAGAGTCATTTGTGGGGCTGATCTGATCATTCACATGTGTGTACTTCATGGACCCATGTGCCTGTGCCATGCATTACTTGCAGCTCTGACGTTGTTCAAAAGTATGGTCAAAACCAGATACTAGAGAATTTCCAGCAAAGGCCCAGATATAAGCAAAGTTGAAGAGCATGGCTAACAGACCTGTGCAAGAGAGAATCAGAGTGATGGGTGCTGGACACTTCACTTTCATCCTTTTCCCCCTTCTCAGCCCTGACTCTGGAATAGAGCCTGGCAAGGCAGTGGAAAGGGCCTCGAAGAGAATGGAAGAATTGTAAAGTCAAAGAAGAGGGAATTAAAAGACATAAATAATTGGAATGAAATACTGTTTTCACGGGTTGGAAGACAATATTGATAACATTTCCATAAAAGCCAAAGGGATTGACAGATTCTTGCTGCACCTAGTGACATCTCAATGCCACTTTTACAGAACAGGAAAAATCCTACAAGTCATATGGAACCACAAAGCATCCCAGTAGTCAAAACTATCTTCACAATGAGGAAAAAGATGGAGGCTCCACACTTCCTGAATTCAAAACACCAGACTAAGCTTCCATAATCAAAATACCATGGCAGTGGCGTTAAAAACAGGCAGATAGATCAATGAGAAAGATAGGGTGTCCTAAATAAACTTACCAACTGATCTTTGTGAAGGATTCCAGGTCGACACAATGAGGAAAGGATAGTCTCTTCAAGAATCAAGAGAATGAAATGACAACTAGAAAATGTGAAAAACCTTGCAAAGCTTGTATCTGAAGAGGAGCTAGTATTCAAGGCATATACAAAAGGCTAACACTCAATTGCAAAAAAACAAAACTAAAAGCAAATAACCCAATAAAAACTGGCCAAAATCTTTAAAAGCCATGTCTCCAAAGAAAGCATACACGGCCCACAGAGCTATGAAAGGTCTCATTATCACTAATCATCAAAGAAATGCACATCAAAAAGGTCAAGAAGAAGTGCCTCTCTCCTGACAGGACGTGTATTGTCCACAAGAAAAAAAAAAGAGATAACAAATATTGGCGAGGAGATGGAGAAACTGCAACCTTTCTATGCTGTTGGGAGGAAAGTCAAATGGTGCAGTCATTGTGCAGAACAGTATTGAGGTTCCTCAAAAATTTACAAATGAAACTACGATGCGATCCAGCTATTGCGCTGTTGCTATGCATCCCAGCAAATAAAGTTAGAGCTTGGAGGAGATACTGCACTCCTGTGATCATTGCAGCATTATTCACAAGAGCCCAGATCCAGAAAGCGCCCCCGTGTCCATCGACAAACGAGTGAATAAAAGAAAATAGGGTATATGCATTTAATAGAATTTTATGCATTTTTCAAAACCAAAAAATTCCTGCCATTTGCAGCAATCCTGTCTTGAGGAGACAGGTTCATGGATAATCTAGTGACATTTTACATTGAAGTAGCCTCAGATTTGATTGATGAGGAAAAGATGAAAACCTAAAGGGCAATGAAATTCTACTACATTCATAATTCTCACAGCTGTCCTGCTCCAAAGAAAACTCAAGCCATCACTTGGCTCATTGTATATGATATTGACCTAAACCAGCTTCCTGGACTTGATTCTTCCACAGCCCTCCAGAAGAAACCATGACCCCATGTTCCTGTGTATGTACAGGGACATGAGGGATGATGCCCCTGTCCCACTGTGGAGCTTCTCTGTGCCACCTTGCAGCGCACAATGTCCCCTTTGTCCTCATAGAATGAAAACCCAGTGCTACCCTGACCCTCAGTCCTGAAGACCTCTCGGTTCTCTTCTCATTGGACACAGTGTTTCTTGCCCAGCACACAAAGTCCATACTTCAGAGAAGTATTGGACACAGAATGACATTGCATATTCTTAGCAAGGGTGGCTGAATTTAAATATTAGACCTCTTTGCAGAAAATCTCAGTGAATTGCTCCCAAATATTCCTAGAGGCTCATCCTGGCTCAGATGCCTCCAGAACTGCATGTGGCATGCGGCTACATTGGGGGCCACCAGCAAAAGTGAGGAGCCCTGCCCAGCAATTAGCTAAGAAGGATGGGAGGAGAAGTCATTCAGAAGCCTCTCATTAACAGAGGCAGTGTAAATGAAGGAAGTGGCCACAACATGACCATTCAAAATGCCGTAAGACCTACTGAGGGGTTATATACTGTACTAAAGAGAGTTTTTTTGTGGCACAGTGACAGAGATTCTAAAACACGGTTTATCCATTAAGAAGCCAGACAACATTGACCTGGGTGGTGCTGGGATTTGTGTTCAGTTTAATTGAGGTATATACTTGGCATACAGTAAATGCACACATTGAAATTTTGCAAGGTGATTAATAAGATACCTATCCGTTCATGATGAGATGGTGAGGGGAATGTTTATGTGATAGCAGACATCGGCGACTGTGGTCTTACAGTAACATAAATCAAGGAAAACACTCAAAACTCAAAATTCACACACTCAGGTTCACACCACATGGATTCACATGACACACGCTCACACCCATGCACACAAACCTACACCACCTCATGGAACTGAAAGACACGGCCACAGTCTTTTACCTAGAAAATCAGTTTCTAGCACCACAACCCAATTCTCATTGCCAGTAGAAAGGTAGAGTCAGGATGGCTCTCCACACCAAAGCTAGCAAGAAAGCCTCCACCTTTCTCAGTTTCTAGATTTTTCTTCACCAAATTAGGAATGCTAGAATACATACTGTCTTCTTGGTCAAATGTAAACACCTAAAATGACAGAACATACTATGAGGGTCACTTCCTGCCCGGTCCTGTTTGCACAGGTCTTTGCTTTGCTAATGACATTAGAAAACCAGATGGGAAAAAGTGGTAGAGTCGAGGGCCCCCAAGAACAGAGCAAACCAGCTCAGGCCAAAGGCCACGAACTCTCGCTGGAGAAACTACCTCTCAAGTACATTTTAGGTTGGCAATCACAAACTTCTCTTCCAAGGAGGAAAAAACTGCTAAGAAGAAAAGCTCCCTCCTGGAGTTTGTTACCAATACTGTTAATTTTGAAGGCCCTTTCGAATTGGATCTCGGTTAGTACTAGACCCACACTCAGTCTCCCCTTGTAGTAAGTTGTCTCTATCATCTGGAATGTACGTGCTCCCATTTTCTTTTCTTTCTCTTTCTTTCTTTCTCTTTCTGCCAAAACCTGAAACATTTTCTTAGCTTAATTATACTGAATAGTAATAAAGCCCCATTTCTATCATAAGGAAAGGAGGGCGAGCTTACCTTGTGATGGATGTCATCTCATCTGTCCTCTCACTGGAAGGCTCCTCCCACAGGCCCTCAGGGGGATCTTTGAGGACACAGAGTGACTGTCTGTCATTGGTGCTGCTGCATATGAAGGACTAGGGAGTGAAAGTATACTGATGAAGGTGGTGGATAAGTATGAACTGAGCGGCTGCTGGGCCCTCCTCCTTGCTAGAGAAAGAAAGAACAAGGAGAGGAGCAGAAAAGAAAGAGAACTAGAGCCTTTAGTGGTCTAGCTAATGGGAACGTAATCCATTTGGAATCATCTAAAATGTATACTATTTCAACGAGTGTTCTGATTCCTCCTGCCCATTTTGGAGCCTGGCCAAATTCCTACTTCTTCGAATGTTACAAGGCCATTTCAGCATCTAAGCATTCATATATGCTGTTAGGGTCTTTAATTTAGCAGGGAGACAAGAGAACTAAAATGTTAAATCAGGCTATAGTCAGAGACTGCAATATGCTGATCTTCCCTACAGCTAGATCACGAGGAAACCTGCACAAAGGAAGACTTCTGCTGGGATTGCTAACAAACCATTTCTCCACACCAAGAAGGAAAAACAGAGTCTTTAAGTGGTGCCCTACACAAAATAAAACCATGCATTCCCAAGGCTAAAATTACGAGGAACTTATGGATGAAAGGCTGGGAACCGCCAGCAGGCCTTTCACATTACATGCTCAGTCATTCCATGCTACATACTCTATCCTTTCTCACTGTATGTCCACATCAAAGAAAAATGGGTAAACAAAATCTTTAAGCTGTAATTCACAGAAACTAAGAATGATACATAAACTAGATCCCTCCGCCACTCAAGGCTTTTTTCTTGTCTTGGCTTTTTCTCTTCTCTAATAAACTTTCCTTTTGACTCTAACTGTGGCGGGAGTTTGAATTCTTTCTTGCGCTCAGCAAAGAACCCTTTTCTCTCTCAATGCAGGGCTGAGCTTCCCGCCACTCAGGGAATGCGCCCTGTCCTGCATCATCCTCATCATCTACAATTAGATATTTTACTTTTACTGTGATGAACTTTACATCATATTTGTGCTGCTTTTAAACATTTGTGACTATATCGGTCCGTAGCGTTGATTACATTCACAGTGTTGTGGACCCATCACTGCTGTCTCGACCCAAAACATTTCCAGGAATAAATCACTCTGTCTTGACCCTCTTTCCAGCCCTTGTGATCTCTACTTTTCCGTCTCTAGGAATTGGGCTTTTCCAGAACCCTCATATAAGTGGAATCATAAATTATTGTCTTCCCGTGCAGGCCTGATGTAACTAGGCCCATTATTTTTTCAGAGTCCATCTATGTTGTTGACTATTTTAAAATCTGATTACTTTTATGGCAGAATAGTATTCCACTAGGTGTACACATCACATTTGATCCACTCATCACTTGATGGACTTCGGGGTTCTTTCTACCGTCTGGCTATCGTGAATAATGCCGTTATGAACACTGGTGTGTGTATGATACACTGTGATATGTGATAAAATGATCCTGTCAAAACTCACAGAATGTTAGAGCACAAAGAGTAAGCTTTAATGGAATGTATGAACTTTTAATTAATAAAAGTCTCAATATTTTTTCACTCATTTCACCCCATCAGGGTCTCAGGGCCATACTGCCCTGTTTCAGACGGAAGTAGCTACAGAAGCCTAACCTAGAGTCTCTCAATACCCCCTATGATTATGGAATCAAAACTCTCTCAGGGGGGATTTATGAGGCAGGATAGTTAGCCTAGGGAAGACTCCCTTTCATCCAGGATGCAGCTCTGGAATTTTTCCTCAGTCCCTTACTCGGCCCTCTCTCTGTTTTGATCTCAAGCATGAGACCCAGCATGAGAATCAAGCCAAGGCCGGGAGACAAGATAGTGGGCCTTCGGCCACCTTCTCCCCTCCAGGTGGCATAGGAAATAAGCCAAGACATGAAGGCAGGCTGGATAGCCTTCCCTAAGAAAACAAAAACTCATAATTCAGACAGCTGGGGCAGAGTTCTCTTAGATCCGCTGGCACTTTTATCTTTAGCGTGTACTTTTGCTTTAATAAAACTTGTACTTTCCAGCTCACTGTTTGTTGCGTCCCTGAATTCCTTCTTGTGGCCTAAGACAAGAACCTGGTCACCAGAGCTCTGGGGTCCGGGTCCCACTTTGGACTCTCGCTTTGTCAAGCTCTCCAGCATCAATCGCATGATACTAATAAGTGGGCCATCTTAACATCTCCACAGCTCAGAACAGGGCACTGAGGCCCCGAGGGGTCTGCAGGACTTTACCAGGGAGATGAAGCTTCTAAATGCCATTTGAACCCAGGCCACCAGACACTGTCACCGTGCTTTTCTGTTTCCATAATATCTCAACTAAATTAAGGGATTCACCCACAAAATCTGTCTGGTGGGTGTTTTACATGCACACCAAACTGCACTATGTTCCTAGTCTAACTTGGCTTCAAGAGGGTCTTCTGGGTGGCTGTAAATAAACTATTCCTAATTTCCTTGTGGTCTTCTGCCAGCAAGATGTCCACAGTTCTCTGCATTGTCTTGAATTTCCATCCTTCTGTGATGAGGAGGATGAGAGAAGAATATGGTCCTCATGGTCATCTAGGAAAAAGTAGGAAGGGGGACAGATGAGTCCACTTTTTATGACAAATTACGGTGCATTTAATCAACAACAGAGATGATGGTACTGTGGAAATAATGCCCACTAAGTTAATTCAAGAAGGATTCTTCAGTGTCCCATATTTAAGTGACCATTGCAAAAAACAGCTAAGTCATAGTTTTCTTTCACTCCATGGGTGCAGATACACGTGTATTCAGTCCATTGGTGGTGGTGTCACCATGGAGGTCAGGATGCACTGACAACTCGCAATCTGGCTGATGTTCAATAGTAAACAAGGTCTCTAGTTCATGTTCACACATTAGCTGATTTTGCAACATTTTCTGAATAGATCTCTCCCTGATACATGTCTCAGATTGTAAAATTTAATAGATATTATTTAAAACAGGTTTAGATTAACATGGAAGTTGACTAGATAATACACAGCATTCCCACATCCCACCTCTCTAAGTTCCCTTATTAATAACATTTTACATTTATGAGATGTATTTGTTACAATGACTGAAAAAATATCGATACATTTTTATTAAAAGCCCATACATTCCATTATTATTCACTCTGTGCTGTGACATCCTGTGAGTTTCAACAGGACCGTAATGTCACCATGGAGGTCATAGGCTGTTGTCCCTACCTAGCCTGTGATCGAAAACCTCTACCTCCCTCACCTAGGGCATCCATGTTTGTCTCCAGGATGGTCTGCGTTGAAGGAACCAGCTTAAACCCCTGTGGCATTCTCATCTTTATGTGGAACTGTTGTAATCTGAAGGAGGCAAATTTAACAAGAAGATTAGAAGTAAAGTAAAACATAGGCCCAGGGGGTGTCCTTGGGGATGCAGGTGACTGTCCAGCAATTAGAGAGACTGTTTTCCTTTGCTATGATGTTAGGAAAGTTTACAAAAATATTGCATCTCCATTCTCCTCAGGGGGGCTGAGTATAGATTAGATTTAAGAGGATTAGGATCCTGTTGATAAAGTTACTTGGTTATGAGCACAGTCTAGAAAGGATAAGACAGATCAGGAAGAAGCCAAGGTATGGTAGGTATTATGGAGCAGCTGGGTGAGAGTTTAGAGTCTGACTGAAATCTAGGTAGTTACTGAGAGGAGTGCCTGGGGGAGGGGAGATGGGGTGGAGGAGGGGGCCCAGGTCAAAAGGAGGATACAAGCCAAAAAGAAATCCAAGCAGGAATAGAAGAAACAGGACCTGGGCAGCCCTTTGGTTAGTCATCTACTTATCCTGTAGAGAGTCCCCTTCTTCTGCATTTTGAAGTAGTCTTAGGTCCTCTGGGGGGGTTGTAGGTGTGTTTGTCCTCCTGGTGTTCCAGTGAAAGCTTGCGGGAGAGAGGTTTATTCATGATCAATGAACCCAGCACTGCAGACCCTGTAGTTTTATTGTGGCAGATGTGGCGAGGAGAACCTGATGTAGTCCTATCCATTTTGGTGTTAATTGGTCCTCCAGAGAGTCTTCTTTCCAGGTATAAGGAGACCCAGTCTCCAGGAGATACGGTTGAGAGATGTTCAGAGGTGTCTGGGGAGGGAAGGATCAGGTTTCCACATTCCCGGGGGGCCTGCTGGACTCGTCCCAGATTGACCATATATTTTAGCTGGTTCTGGACCTCTGAGTCCAAAAATATGTTGGAGGATAGGAATGGCCACCCATACAGCATCTCAGAAGGACTTAATTTTAATTTGGATTAAGGAGCACCTCTGTACCTTAGGAGAGCTGTGGGCAGAAGCCGGAGCTGGGTCTCAGAGGTTCCCTGACATCATTTGGCCAGGGTCTTCTGCAGAGTATAGTTGGCCCTTCCTACCTTTCCAGAAAGCTGTGGTCTCCAGGAGGCATGCAGATGATAGTTGATGCCTTAGGCCTGAGGTAGCTGTTGGGTGACTTTGGCCAGAAGCAAGGGCCATAATCACCCTGGAGGCTCTGAGGCAGTCTTGGAGGCAACGACAGAGGGGTGGGGTGAAGTACTTCTGTTTGGGTCTTCCCTCTACTCCTGCGATGGGACAAGCCTTAGAGGTTAAGGGCCCATAGTGATCAGTCAGGACCAATTAGGTAGCTCCCATATCAATCAAAAAAATTGATCTTACCTGCTACGTCAAGAGTCACCCAGGGTTTTTCCTTAGTCACAGGGTGTCTTTTGTAAGAGGCCACCAGGAACCCTGGGTCCCTTCAGTCATCCTCAAACAGGGCCATCAGGAGTCTGGGATCCTCCCCCGCTTTAGGAGCTGGAGACATTTCCCCTTCCAGTAGCCTGACTTTTTGCATTGAGAACAGGGCCCAGGGCTCTTTCTTGGGGTGGAGGCACTGTTTTTTTGTGTGTCCCGGTGTTACACCGTTAAAACAAAGCCCATAGGAGCTGTAGGGATTGCCCCTTTGAGCGTTCCTTGTTTCCCATGGGATGGCACTGAAGCCACAAGGCAGGACTGATGGCAACTGCCATTATTTGAGCCAACTGTTTGGTCTGTCTGGTCTCCTGCTGGGTCCTTTTATCCTCCTCAGCCTAATCTCTCTCGTTACAGTCTCCCAAAGCCAAATCTAATAATGGAGCCATCCAGGTCTGTGGGCTTTTGGAGTTTTCTCCTGATGTCAAGAGCAGACTGGCTAAGAAAGTGTTGGCCAAGCAGAGACTGCCCAGGTGAGGAGGGATGGATGTTAGTAAGTCTCCGGAGAGCCTCATCCAGCCAACCCTGGAATAAGGCCGGGTTTTCTCCCTAGTCTTGGGTCACCTTGAGATGGTCCCTGTATTAGGCAGCTCAAATTTGAGCATTTTTCCTATTCTTTCTTTTTTTCCTCTGCCATATCCTGGTCACTGGACACCCTGAACACCCCTGGCACCAAGGCAGAGTGCGGGGCTTGGGGCTCAGCCTTCAACTTCTGGAGCTGCCTCTGAACATCTAGCACAGCCTGCATAATGAAATGCATAGCCCTAGAGGACATACAAATGGCCAAAAAATATATGAAAAGATGCTCAACATTGCTAGCTATTAGAGAAATGCAAATCTAAACCACAATGAGATACTATCTCACACCTGTTAGAATAGCTATAATCAACAGGATAAGTAATAAATGTTGGAGAGGATGCAGAGAAAAAGGAATCCTCATCACTGCTGGTGGGACTGCAAATTGGTATAGCCACTATGGAAAACACTATGGAGGTTCCTCAAAAAACTAAGAATTGATCTACCATATGATCTAGCAATCTTTCTACTGGATATTTACCCCAAAGACTTGAAAACCCATATTCCAAAAGATATTTGCACACCGATGTTCATAGCAGCATTATTCACAGTTGCCAGGACATGGAAGCAACTGAAGTGTCCCACAATAGATGACTGGCTAAAGAAGCTGTGGTACATATATACAATGGAATATTACTCAGCCATAAGAAGAGATGAAATACTGCCATTTGCGACAACATGGATGGACCTTGAGATAATTGTGCTAAGCAAAATAAGCCAGACAGAAAAAGTTGAAAATCACATGATATCACTTATATGTGGGATATAAACCTAAAAGCAACAGACGAGCAGGACAAACAAACAGATTCATGGACATGCACTATAGGCTAGTGATTACCAGAGGACTATAGAATAGTGGTTACTAGTGGGGAGGGGGAGACGGGGGGAGGTAGACAGGGTAAAGGGAGTCAAATATAAGGTTTAGGGAGAGGGTGAAGTGGGTAAAGGGGATCAAATAATGTTAGCTGAAGGAAACTGGACTTTGGGTGGTAAACACACAATAGAATATACAGATGTCAAATGATAATGTACACTTGAAAATTATATAATTGTATTAACCAATGTTACCCCAATAAACTTAATTAGAAATTAAAAACAAAACAAAACAAAACAAAAATGCATGGCTGGGAGTATCTGGTCCTCATCAGGCTTTGGGTCAATGTCAGTATATTTTCTAAAAACCTCAGAATACTGGTTAAGACAACATAAAACACAGAAAATTATTTTAATGATGCACAGAATCCTTGTTTTCTACTCACAGAACATTTCCATAGTATCTGTAACAATAATAGTCTTAAGAAACATTGTCTTAGTTAGCAGAGAGAAAAAAACCCAGCTCTAATTTTGCATTAGCTTCCTTTTGATATCTAAATTTATTTTCAATCTTGTTTCTCTATACTTTATATCTTTTATTATCACAAACATACATTTTTCTCTCCATATCAGAGATGATGTACATAAACAGGATTACCAGTAATTGTAGAGAATTTGAGATTTTTCATTTGCCCTTGACATTTTTAAGGAGGCTGGGAAAAAGGAGGGGGCAATGTGTGGCTTGTGAGACTGGCCACTTGTCTTTAAACGTGCCCCCTTTTTATCTTCACTTACCTTAGCCTTAATAGAGGCCGCGTTTACATTTCTGGCTATCCGCAAGACCTTGAAAGTGACTGAGAGTGAGAAAAACCTCATAAGACCTTTAATTTTGCCAAGTTAAGTCATAAGTCATAGTAATTTTTTTCAATTCATTAGTAAATTTGCTAGGATCTTCAGAGAATCTGCTAGAATTTTCTTTGTATAGAAAATGAAGCACATACTCTTATTGTTCCCCCATCAGTATTTGTAGCTCCCTGAGGGGGCATATATTATCATGGGAGGATTGGTATGGGGCCCCACTTTGGGCAGTGCTAGTGGAAGTGGATAGGGGGAAGAGGGTCTAAACTCTGGATTGGGGGGTGTCTGAGTTCCCTCCTGATTGACAGGTGGGTTGGTGAGAAGGGAATCATCTGAAATATCAGGAAGACTTTCTGTTGTCCCCGGCTCATGGACGCAGGGCCGGCAGAGAGCAGGCCTTTGGGACAGAACTATAAAAGCCTGTACGTAGGGAATTTCAGATCATTTGCTATTTCATCTACAAAAGAGGTCTAATTGTAAGTTTGGGTGCCAGGGCTGGCTGGTCCAAGGTCTGGCTGTTATCCAAGGCCTGGCTGATCCAAGGCCTGACTGGCCCTAGGTCTGGCTGTGATCCAGGCCTGCGGCTAGGAATAGGACTCCGGATTTAGAAAGTATGTAAACATACTTCAGCTTATTGTATTACGCATGTGTGACTAAGGCCACTATTGTACTCTGCTATGTGTGGAGCCATGTAGTCCCCTGGAGCACAGAAAGGGCAGTAGAAGATGTGCATGCAATACCACACTTCCTCCTATAGAACTGCACTTCTAGAAACAGAAATGTGCTCAGCACAATAAAATTGGTGCCTGCCGTTTCATTCTCATATCTGCCTCTTGTGCATTCTTCCAACTGGGCATCTCACCATCGAACCTTCCCTTCTCAATCACCTCGGCGCTGACACTTTGTGTAGCCGACAGCTCACCGCTTGACCCTGACAGTAAGATTGTGTGATAGCTTAAGGTCCCATTTTCTAGCCAAACCTCCTGGTCCCCAAGTTTGTGTTGGAGCCAGGCCCTATTACAGAAGATCAGCTTCTGCCTTAAGCCTTCTAGCTTAAAAGCCTTCCAATTCTGTAGAATGGAGACAGATGCAGTTTTTCTCATGGTGCCTGGAACAGGAGAAGAACTCGAACTAGGAGACTGGATTTCAAGGGTATGTGCATCCCCCTACCACTATCATTCAATTAACAGACTAGACTAGGAGGCCAAGCTAAGTCAGGGCATCCCCTGCAGGTACCTTGACCAACGAAGTCCAGGGGTCCCTGGGTTGGGCCACCCTGGGCTGTCCACAAAGTGTCGAGGCCTCGCCCCACCGGGCAGCTCCAGGGTCTCACAACAAAGAGAGGGTTCCCGGCGAGGGAAAGCCAAATGGTGGGGCAAAGAGGAGGCTGGCCCTCCTCTGTTGGTGAGTCTCAGGTTCTTGGGTCATGGCCTGGAATAGAGACAGGAGGGGCAGAGTCTGGAGGTTGACTAGATTTCTCTGAAGGCCCCCTGTAGTTCAGAGAGACCACACAAAATAACACATCGTTTGGAGGGAGAAGACCTTTCCTCAGGGACCCCTCTTTGACCAATACTATTCCCAGGCTTTCCAGGGGGTCTGAATATGGTGGGCTGGGAGACAGAGGAGGAGACTGTGAATGAAGCACAAAATAATACTTTCAAAGGGAAAGTCAGAACTGGAGAGGTTAAGATATGACTGGAATGGAGAGCAGAGAGGCTGCTACAGAGGAGGCAAGGCTTTCGAGGCCACATGATCTGACTAAAGCAAAGGAGAACTAAGGGACCAGCCAGGTGGGAGAAGATGGCAACAAGGAAATGGTCCCGATAAGGCTCAGACAGGAGGCTGAGACTAGGAAGAAGAAAGAAGAGGGAGGACGCCATGACAAAGTAAAGAATGACCAGTCCAGCAGGACCAGAGACTGACCGGCCGGGAGCAATGGTTGCAGATGTGGAGACGGGGGTTAATGAGCATTTTTCACTGTGTGCCTGGGTACACGGACACTGCCTTGAGCTCGGCGGGGATGCACAATGCCAATCTACCCCGTTCCCTGACCAGGTTATCCTGTCACAGGAGTCTTCTAGAGGCGAGCGCCCTAACAGCTTTTAAGTGCTTGACCCATGCCCACCGTGTGACCAGCATCCTCCAGACATGGCCGTAGAAATAGAGGAAAGGAGAAGGCACAGTGACTCTGGTTGTAACTCACCCCAACCGTAGGCACAAAGGTGCCAAGTGATGACGATGTCCACCTCTCCTGTTCAGCTCACCGTGGGTGATGCTGGAGAGCTGGATAGGTCAGCAGTCCAAAAAGGGACCCAGACCCCGGAGCTCTGGTGACCACGTTCTTGTCTTAGGCCACGAGAACGAATTCAAGGACATGCCAATCAGTGAGCTAGAAAGCACAGGTTTTGCTAAAGCAAAAGTACATGCTAAAAGTGCAGGCAGATCTAAGAGAATTAGGTTTTGTTTTCTTATAGGTGGGTGTGTCCCACGGCTATCCAGTCTGCCTCCAGGTCTTGGCTTTTTTTCTATGCCACCTGGAGGGGAAGAGGTTGCCCAAGCCCTCTATCTCGTCTTCTGGCTTTTACTTGATTCTCATGCAAGGATCTCATGCTCGAAATCGAAACAAGGAGAGGGCTAAGTAGGGACTGAGGAAAAGTTCCTGGAGTGGAAAGTCTTATCTTAGCTAATTATCTTGCCTCATAAAGAGGCTCAAAATGATTGTACACAGGTCAACCTTCAGAAAAATGAATGGCTAGTGCTATGCAATTGCTCTGTAAGCAATCAATCATTGTGTGAATGCAAATATAAGCTAGACATTCGGTAGTGGTTACAGCCAGAGAGGGGACTTGGATGATTTCACAGTAGGGGAGAGTGAAAGGTTACTTTTCATCCTTTTCGTGGGCGTGATGTTTACAGCTCATGAAGAGTATCTGTTGTCATCTCCTGGGATCCCCAATCAGCCCTAGAGCAGCGGAGGCAAAGCAGGAGCCAAGATCCATGCTTTAATGTGGAGGGCGTAGAAATTTAGAGAGATTAAGTGATTTGTTCAGAGTCACAACATGATGAGTGATGGACTGGGGGCAAGAATGTGGTTGACATTCTGAGGACAGAGATTTGGAACCCCTCTGATACCTGACTTGATCCCTGGATGCCTGAAGCAAGGGCTCCCCTCACTGTCTTTCTCAAGTGCTTCTGCCCCAGGTTTCTGTGGGAGAGAGGTAATGCCCTGGAGGAGGAGGCTGAACTACAAAGAGTCCAAATCTATCACACAGTCTCCAGCTCCTATCTTCAGTCTCTGACCACAAATATAATAATATGCTCCAAACAAAGCCCTTCAGAAGGATCAGGGGAAGCCCCAAGTTGCAGCCATCCTCCCCCAGCGTTTGCACTGTCAACTGTCTAACACAGCCTGAGTCACCAGTGGTCAGGTAGACTGCCAAGCCAACTCAGAACATTCTAGGCCAACCACCACATGACAGATTTGCCCAAAACTAGCTTTTCTTTTGTTGACCAACCCTGGACGAGCACTTAATGCCCACAAACTGGAATACTGGCCTTCTGCATTGGTGTTTTGGTGATGCAGTGAATTAAGGCTAAAACCTCCACTGTCTGCTGACTATTGGTCTGAGCAGCCTGTGCTATGGCTGACTGACAGCGGGCAGTGGCTTCACTAGTGCTGAGTGTGCCGCCTCCCTGCTTATTCCTTCCTCACTCTAGTCCAGTGTCTACAAACTCCTCATGCCTTCTTAGACCCTGCAGTGCCTGGAAATAGAGTCCTATGTCCTTCCAGAAGGACCTCTTCTTAGCCACAGCCTGTGACCCCATCATAGGGTCCTCCTTGAGAGTCACCCAGACCCTCCTAACCTCTGTCACCAAATGTTCATTCCACCTACCCAATGGTACTGTCCTTTTCTACCACTCTCCCACGTGGCACCCGAACGCACAGTGATTTTGTTCACATCCGCCGTGGACATCCCCCCATCAAATGTCAGTTTCCTTCCTTTTTTCAAAATGTCTGGACTTAGACTGCTATGTTTGGTTTAATATTTTGGCATCCGCTTTCGGAAGAGTTGACCCATAATCCCCTTTTCCTGTCTTGTCTATCGTTGGGATGGCATCAGGATTCTCCTGACCCAGTGAAAGCAGTATGAGTATGTTCCCTCTGTATCTGTTCTCCGGAAGAGTGTGTATAAAACTGGCACTAGACTATGTTACATTTTTCTAAGTTCAGGAAAATATTCAGGCATCCCTCTTGAGAGCTCAATCAGAAATATAAATTAACACAACAAAACTACGAATACATTTATAACACTGTAGATAAATCAGGAGTGGTGGAAATGATTTTAAAAAGATGAGGAACATATTTTCAGCTAAAGTTAAGCAGCCCCTTTGAAGGAGCAGCATTCAGAAGGTCGATATGAATGTACCTGCACTACAATCGAGATTTCCCATCTCTGGAAGTTGAAGTGTGAGAACCTAAGTAGTTTGCACCTGTTCCCTCTCAGCTCATGGAGTGAAGTGACAGTTGGAATGGAAAGCTAGATGGGCATCATCACAACACCATGGCGACAGGTCATTTCAATGAACGTTCATGGTGAATGCCTTCTCTACACTATGGGTCCAACTGCTGCTGTCTAGACAAGTGTGTGTTTATATAGACAAGAGTGGCATTTAAGAGTATATGTTTTATTTCAAAAAATGAACCTCAGGTACTCACATTATTATCTATTCGTGAAAATAAGTTAGCATAGAAAACAATTTGCTCACGCAAATATCGTTAATAGTGAAAACTCCAGGGTGACGCAGAGTATGGCGGGACAGGATGATTTCCTATAGGCATAGGTGTCAGACACGGGTGCATTCCCTCTGCGTATTTAATCTGTACACAGAACGTATCCTGCAAAAGATCGCACTAGACTCAGAGGAAGGAGTAAAAATTGGTGGAATATATAGCAATATCTTAACATATGCAGACTAGGAAAATGTAGTCTGATAAAATTAAAAGAATACAGTGTGAAAGCAAAATAGCATTTGAACATCAAGACAACAAAATCATGACTACAGAAGAAATATACAACTTTCACATGGACAATGAAGACACTGAAATGGCTCAAGGTGTTGCTGATCTTGTTTCTGTCATCAATTCAAATGGAGACTACAGACAAGAAGTTGAGAGAAAGCTGAGACTCAGAAGAGTGGCAAAGGAAGGATTAGGAAAGATCACCACAAACAAGGATGTGTCATCAGAGACCAATGCCAACCATACACTCATATCCCCAGCTACCCTGTTCTGATATGAATGCTGGCCTGTGAAGAAGGCTGACAGGTAAAAAAATTTGATTCATTTGAAATACATCATTGGAGGAGAGGTCTACAAATACTTGGGATTGACAGACAGACGAACGAGCAGGTTCTAGGACAAATGGAACTTGAAACAGCTATGGAGGCAAAAATGACAAAGCTGAAGCGGTCCTACTTCAGAAACGTCATGGGAAGTCAGGGTTTCTTGGAAAAAACAATAATGTTGGAAAAAAATAGAAGGCAGAAGGAGAAGAAGCCTAACTATGAAATGGGTTAACTCCATCCAAGGAGCCACAGGAAACAGTCTACAGGAGCTGAGCGGGATGTCCCTGTGGACATCACTCATTCACAGGGTGGACAGGATTTGGAACAAATCAGTGCACATGAAACACACACACCCAACTTGATGCACTTGATGCACTGGGTCATGAATTGTTTCAAAAATGAAGTGAAAGTCACTCAGACAATGGTACAAGTTATGAAGTACATCATACATTAGAAATAAAAAAAACTCAGAACAGTGAGGCCGCTACATCCCCACTGAGGCCCAGGCTGAGGTCTCCAGGTTGTGGCCTTCACAGGAATAAACCAGAACCTGTTACACCAATGCAGGTGCTGGAATCACTGGGGAGGCACAGAGACAGATGATGGAGGGCTTCTTCTGGAGGTGGGCGTACAGGACCAGAAGGGTCCTCAGTCCGGAAGGTGTCCTTGGGTCCTGACTTCCCTGGGGCCTGTTTGCTGCTCTGGAATGAAGGTGTCATCTGTGGACTAACAGGAGCGATTGAACCTGGCCATTGGTCTGGGCAGGCTTCAGGGGACTGGTCACTTAGACAGTGGAATGAAAAGGACCCCGGGATGAAAAGTCCGAGAACCTGCCCCCTGGGCCTTGTGAGGAGCAGGAGTTCCGCTGACACAGATGGGAGAGGTGACCCTGCCCCTCTACCCCACACTCAATACATTCATGATTCTGCCCAATAAAAATGGACAGCTTCCTGGAGCTCTTCCTTTTTTCTTTAATATTTTTTTTTTTAAATCACTATCAGATATCGCTTATTCTTTGAAATTTTAAAAAAATATTACATTCTATTAATAAAAATATAAATTTAATGTCCTTGGTATCTTTCAATGAAAAGGTCACAAAAGACACTACCTTTAAAGGTATAGTAGAAACCAGGTACATTTAAGTTATTTAATAACAAATATGGAAAAAATATCAAAGGAACATTAAGACCATGAATACTGCTCCTTTAACTCATCCCACCTAAGCATTGCGTTGCTTGGCACTGCCTTTAGGTGTGTATTTTGTTTGAATTTGACACGTATACAGAAAAATCCATAGAACCTTCGGCCTCAGATTAAAAAATGGTGCCAAAAAGTGTCCTCAGATCTCCCACAAGTTTCCATAGATGCTGAGGGGTCCAGAGGGGTTGAACAACTCTCAGGCTGGGATCCCACAATGTCCCCTATGTGATGCTGGGACTACTGAGTTCCCACTGGGATCAGATGGGCCTGGTGAGCTGTCCTGCTAGCATGAACATTGGGTGCCTGTGTCTTCACCCTTCCCCCAAGAGGTCTGTGATGGGAGAGGTCAGGACCTCCTATAATGTCTCATCACACCTAGTGAATACCTGGGGATGCTCTCTGTTGACTTTAGCAGGTTGGGACGGCAGGGCTGGATCCTACAGAGTGAGATGTCAAACCACTCCAGTGGCTCACTTCACAGAAAACATAGTGACCAGCACTTCCTTAAGTCATGAATATGGTGGCTCCACAGGCATCTAGAGCCCTCTTGTCCTGATGTAAGCCACTGCTACAGGACACAGCCTGGTGACCTCGGGGCTGCTACGGAATAGGTACCTTCCCTTGGAAAACGTGATCAGGGTGTCCTTCACTGGTCAGTCCGGAGTTTTATCACCCTCTCGTCTCCACTTTTGGGATCACGGGAAAGAGTAGAAACCTCAGTTATTTTGGGGGGACTCTCTGAAATGCCAACAAGTAAGTTAGGAAGCAATGGAGAATAGACACACATATTTGCCTTACCCTTTCCATTCCTGCAACACAAGTTCAAAGTTCTATGTCTTCTTTTTCTCGAATGATTTCCTCTACTCTTTCTTCTGGAGCAGTTTGAAAAAGATTTGTTTAAAACTGGAGAGAACAATTCTGCATGTCCAGAGCCACCTACTAAAGGAAAACCCCTGTGTGTGGGGGTGCCCAGGGCAGAACAGACTTCACAGGGCCCCTCTCCCACTGCAGAATGTAGGGCTGGAGGAAGATATCACAGTGACAGTCCCTGGACCTCAAGTGCTAGAATGAGACCAGAGTTTTTGATAAAGAGGGGCTGGGGAAGACTCACAAACACAGGCTTAAGAAACAGAGAACATGGAAAAGAGAGGAAAGAAGAAGTCAATTACATGCACTCTTATGCTCCCTATGTCAGAGGCTTCATTATCTGCGGTATGGTCTTCGAGTGGAAAAGTGCACCAACAATGTGGGGTGGCCTAGGAAAAATAATGGAAGAGTTAGAGTCAAGGTGAAAGCCCAGCATCCTGCTGCTCCTGGGATCATGTAGCCCAACCCCAGGACCCATCATTGTCCTCATCTCTACACTCCTCATCTAGTGACCCCCTGGCCCTGCTGGTCAGAGAGTCTCTTTGGGGCCTGGTCAATCCCAGGAGACCAGGTCAGTAATGCTGTGGGAGCAAGTGTGTCCTCTAGAATCCTGCTGGCCATGGGGGGCCCAGAGAAGCAGCTGGACACCGGCCTCTCTCACATGGAAGCACATTCAGCACCTCAAACGTGGGTGATGAGTGGAGGCTGAGATGAGCTCAAGGATGCTAGAGCCATAGTGTAATGCCAGAAGAATTGTTTTTTCCCTCATGCAGCTCTGGGGGTGCCCTTTAAATGGGAGTAACCATGAGCACAGAAGCATGAAGGTGCTGGTACAAGTCCTTCCATCAGCGGTCCCCAACCTTTTTGGTGCCAGGGACTGGTGCTCCTATGAGAATCTAATGCTTGATGATCTGAGGTAGAGCTGAGGCAGTGATACTAGTGCTGGAGAGTGGCTGCAAAAACAGATGAAACTTCACTCCCTCTCCTGCCACTCACCTCCTGCTGTGTGGCCCAATTCCTAACAGGCCACAGATCAGTACCAGTCTGTGGCTGGGAAGTTGGGGACCCCTGCTTTACATTAAAGAGAGAGAGATTACTTATCACTCTCTACCTGACATGCAGTAAAAGACCTTTGTCCCCAATTTAAGTTCCTATGAACGAGTATTTGGGTCCCACTAGAGTACATCCATCACAGGTCAATAATGAAAATGAAACCACAATCTCCTGCATACGATTCTGAGGAGTGCTAACTGATCAGTGCCCCAGCTCTGAGATTTTGTTGAGGCAATGAGAGGAAAGAGCTAGACTTGTGGGAAAGATAATTTTTAAATAGCAAAGCAATGAAAGAGGATGACAAACATGGCATTCTCAAACCTACGGAAACAATTCCTCTTCCTGTGACATCATTCAAAAAGGAAAAGAACATATCAGACTTCTATACCCATTTTCTTTTTTTTTTTTTGGTCTAATTTCATGTCAGTTTTCCAAACAGAAGGTGCCACTAACTGTTCTCAGGCCCCTCTCCTATGGGATCTGACCTGCGTGTTAGTACTTAACCTGTATAGAGTCTTCATCCTCACTGCTAGAGTTAGAGAAGCTCTCCTACACCCAATCTTTAGAAACAGAAACATGAGCAACAAAGTTATTAGAAAGAGAGGTTCACCCATTCCTTCTAATTTACTAGAGCCTGTGGAGCATCATAGGCATCACCCTGATGTTCCCCGCAATTCATAGACCTTCTCTGGGCTCTGTGGGGTCAGAGCCCTTCCACAGACATTCACCACAGTTGCCAATCTTCAAATCAGAGAAACGCTGAAGGAGTCACTTTTTACCTTTTTATTTCTAACTGCCCTTGATTGCTCTCACCTCCAAACTTAACGATGCAAAGTTCCAACTGTTATGTAAAAATTTGAACGTGACTAATGGGAATGAGCAATTAGATGTTTTATATTATTTTAGTTCATTGAGTTAACTGAAAACACCAGCATCTGGCCACTGGCTCCACACTGGATAGCACAACCGTAGAATTCAAAGATGTAGAAGGTGTACTCTCCCCTCCCCTGCTTGTTCTTGAAGAGAATTTTGTGGGCCTGCTCTGATCATTCACTTGTGGGGAACTCATGTGCATGTACCAGGTGCTTCTTGCAGCTCTGGGATTACTCAAAAGTAAGATCAACACCAGATACTAGAGGATTCCCAGCAGGGGCCCACCTGTAAGCAAAAGTGAAGAGCATGGCTGGCACACTTGTTCTAGACAGAATCAAAGCGGGTAGGACAGTTCACTGTCCTCAGGAGCCCTCCATTCTCACCTATGACTTCAGACTAGAGCTTGGTAAAGAAGTGGGAAAGGCCCCTAAAAGTGTAAAAGCCTATACACTGAAAGCTATAAAACATTGCTGAGAAAATTTTAAAAGATGCAAATAATTGGAGTGACATATTGTGTTCATGTTAATATTGATGAAATTACTATAAAACTTAAAGTGATCTTCAAATTAAATGCAGCCCCTGTCAAAATCTCAATGTCATTATATAGTAAGAAAACATTATAAAATGTTCAGAACCACAAAGGACTCCAGTAGCCAAAATTATCTTGAGAATGACAAAGATGCAGGCTCCAAAATTCCTAGCTTCAAAACACATGACAAAATACAGTAATCAAACCAACATGGTACCGACATAAAAAAATTACACTATATCCATGGAACATAGTAGACAGCCCAGAAATAAATCCACGCCTACATGGTTATTTAATCTATGACAAAAGAGACAAGCATACACAGTGAAGTTAAGACAGTCTATTCAATGAATGGTGTTGCAAAAGCTGGATAGATACATGGGAAAAAATAGAACTGGACATCTTTTTACTCCATGTAGAAGAATAAACTCAAAATGAATTAAATACTTAAATATAAGACCTGAAACCATAAAATTCCAAGAAGAAAACATAAACAGTTAACTCTCTGACATTGCTTTTAGTAATAATTTTTCTCATATATCTCTTCCAGTAAGAAAGCAAAAAGAAAAACAAATGAGACTACATCAAACTAAAAAGGTTTTGCACAACAAAGGTAACCAACAATGATAGGAAAAGACAATCCTTTGACAGAAGATATTCACCAATGATACATCTGATAAGCAGCTAATATACAAAATTGATAAAGAACTTATATGACTCAGCACCAACCCCCACCCCCAAACAATCCAATTAAAAATTGGGCAGAGAGCTTGAATAGACATTTTGCTAAAGAGGACATTGAGATGGCCAATAGACATATGAAAGGATGCTTATTATCACTAAATATCAGACAAATGCAAATGAAAACCACAATGAGTTATCACTTCACACCTGTCAGAATGGCTATCATCAATAAATCAAAAGATGAATGTTGGTGAGAATGTGGAGAAAAGAGAACCCTGTACATTGTTGGTGGGATTGCAAATTGGTGCAGTCACTATGGAAAAACAGTTTGGAGGTTCCTCAAAAAATTAAAAATAGACTACCTTATGACTCAGCAATTCCACTTCTGGGTATTTAGCCAAAGACAGTCAAAAACACTAATTCTAAAAGATATAGGCACCCCTATGTTCACTGCAGCTTATTTACAATAACCAAGATATGGAAGCAAACTATGTGCTCATGAAGAGATGACTAGATAAAGAACATGTAGACAATTCTAGTCAAGATGGCATAGAAGATAGACACTGGGCTCACCTCCTCTAGTGACCACATCAAAATTACAATGAAACTACAGAACAATCATCACTGGGAGTCAGCTGAGATCTGGCTGATCAAAAGTGCTACAACTTTTGATCAAGGGACATATATAAGAGGTCACCTCAAGCCTGGTAGGAGAGGTGAAGATGTGAAACAGGCCAGTCCCACAACCACATGTAGTGGTTGAGAATCAGGAGGGTTATCTTGGCTGAGGAGGTCCACCCACCCCAGAGGAACGAGGAGTCACAGCTCTACACTGGGCTTCCCAGCCCAGGGTTCCATTGCTGGGAAGAACAGTCTTCACAACCTGTGGCTGTGAAAACCAGCAGAGATTGTGGCTGAGTGAGATGGAGGGATTTGGGAGTTGCAGACATTGCTCTTAAGAGGGCTGTGTAGGGACTTACTCAGTGATGGACTCACTTGCTATGAGCTCCAGAACTGGGACAGGTGCTCAAAGAGTGCCAAGGACATACAGGGAGAAACTGAGTTGTCTGTCTTCAGGGTGAGGGCTGGAGGGGCGGCTTCTACCTGGACAGATGTGCTGGCAGTATCTATTGTTCTTCTGTTGAGTTGTCCCTCCTCCCAGTGTGCAAATGCAGACTGACACTCTATCTGAGTCTCCATTAACTAGGCTAACACAGATTGCCCTGCCCAGGTGATTCCCTGAGACCCTACCTCTCCTAACCTGCAGGCCCACTCAAGCTGTTTCTAGTGGTATTTTCCCTACAAATTTCCTGTCTTGGCTCATGCTGTAGACTTTCCTAAAATCTCTCAAAGGCTCACAAAACTCAAAGAACCAGTATTTGGACTCACATGTCCCATACCTCTTGCCGAGCAGTCCCAAGCCTGGCACTAGTGGCAACCAGCCTCAGTTCCTTGCTTGGCCAATGAGATACCTGTAAGCCCGCCTTGGATGGCAATCATCTGTGGATTGCTTGGTGACTCCTTCCAGGTGGCTCTGGAAGTACACAGGCTGCAACTTAACTGTCCCTGCAGCTGGTCTCCTCCCAGGAGGCCCTTGGGCCGGCACACCTGGTGGCCTGCTTCGACCAGAGTCGGAGCCAGAGCACCACTCAGGGCTGTATCTGAGGAGAATATATCCAAAAGGCAGACTGAGCTGGCACCAGAGCCCTGCTGAAGTGAATCCTTCTCTGTAAGTTTGGCCCCTCACCAGCCAGTCCTCACAACAAATCAGCCCAAGGATCAATCTCTCCCATCGACATGCAAAGAGCAACCGTAGCTCAGCTACAACAGGAGAGCACACACAACCCACAAGGGACACACCTGTAGCACCCAGCTAAGGTGACCAGGGAGACTATACCACTGGGTCCTACAGGACACCTACTACATAAAACCACTCTACTAAGACACAGAGACTTAGGAGCCCTATTTAGAACATAGAAACAAACATAGGGAGACAGCTAAAATGGGGAGACAAAGAAACATGCCCCATATAAAGAGCAGAACAAAACTCTAGAAAAAGAACTACACAAAATGGAGACAAGCAATCTACTAGAGGCAGAGTTCAAAACACTGTTTATAAGGATGCTCAATGAACTTAGGGGAGGAGTAGATGAACTCAGTGAGAACTTTAACAAAGAGACAGAAGATATAAAAATGGAAATGGAAAACATAAAAGGGAACCAGTCAGAAATAAAGAATATATATCTGAGATGAAGAGGACATTAGAGGGAACCGACAGAGTGGATGAAGAAAAGGACTGAATCAGCGATTTAGAGGATGGGGTAGTGGAGGACACCCAATCAGAACAACAATGAGAAAAAAGAATCCAAAAAAGATGAGAACAGTTTAAGGGGCCTCTGAGGCAACATCAAGAGTGACAACATCAGCATCATTGGGGTACCAAAAGGAGAAGAGAGAGAAAAAGAAATTGAAAACCTATTTCTAGAAATAATGATGGAAAACTTCCATAATCTGGTAAAAGAAATAGGCATACAACCCCAGGAAACTCAGAGTCCCAAACAAGATGAGCCCAAAGAGGCCCACACCCAGACACATCATCATTAAAATGCTAAAGGTTAAATACAAAGAATCTTAAAAGCAGCAAGGAAAAAGCAGTTAGGTACATAAGCCTGTTAGCTGGTTTTTCAACACAAACTTTGCAGGCCAGAAGGGATTGGCAGGAAAAAGAGTGATGAAAAGCAAGGACCTACAACTAAGATTACCCAGCAAAGCTATCATTTAGAATCAAAGGATAGTTAAAGAGCTTCCCAGATAAGAAAAAGCTAAAGAAGCTCATAATCACCAAACCAATATTATAGGAAATGTTAAAGGGACTTCTTTAAGAAGAAGAAGAAAAAATGTATCAAAAATATGAATAATAAAATGGCAATCACTACATAACTATCAATAAGCACTTCAAATGAAAAAGAATTAAATGCTCAAATCAAAAGACAGGGTAGTTGAATGGGTAAGAAAACAAGACCTTTACATATACTGCCTACAAAAGACTCACTTCAGATCAAAGACACACACAGACTGAAAGTAAATGGATGGAAAAAGATAGTTCATGAAAATGGAAAGGAAAAAACAAATCTAGGGTAGCAATTCTTATACTATACAAAATAGACTTTAAAACAAAGTCTATAACAAGGGACAAAGAAGGACTCAGTAATCTTCTGGGTATTTATACAAAGAAACCCAAAACACTACTTTGAAGGGACATGTGAATCTCTATGTTCATTGCAGCATCATTTACAATAGCTGAGATATGGAGGCAACCTTTATCTATTCATAATGGATGAATAGATAAAGAAGAAGTGGTAGAGATAAAGAATAGAATGTTACTAAGACATAAAAAATGTTTTTAAAAAATGATATCTTGCCATTAGCAACAACATATGGATAGACCTAAAGGGTATTGTGCTGAGTAGAGTAAGTTAAAGACAAATGCCATATGATTTCACTTACATGTGGAATCTAAAGAACAAAATAAACAAATAAAACAGAAACAAACTCATAAATACAGAGAACATTTTGAGGGTTACCAGAGGAAGGAGATTTGGGGGAGTGGATGAAAAAAGGGGAATGGATTAAGAAGTACAAATTGGTAGTTACAAAATAGTCTTGGGTATGTAAAGTATAGCATAAGGAATATGGTCAATATTGTAATAACTATATACAATGTCAGATGGGTACTAGATTTATGGAGGCGATCACTTAGTCAGTTATATAAATGACTAATCACTATTTTGTACATCTAAAACTAAATGCTCTAATCAAAATTATTGAAAAATTATTGTATTCTGTAATTGAAAAATAAAAAAATGTTTCAAAAAAGAAAAGATAAAGATAGCAAATGAGCATATGAAAAGTGCTCTATAGCATTAGTCATCCGAGGAAGGCACAGTGCGTAAACACAGTGAGTAAACACACTGTGAGATAACACTATTAACTTATTAGAATAGCTAAAATTAAACACCAACAACCAACCAACCAACCAACCAACTAACCAAACAAACAAACGAACAAACAACACAATCAATCATACCAAATACTGGCAAAGATTAAGAGCAACTAGAAATCTCATATTCCTGGTGGGAGTTCCAAACAGTACAGCCAGTTTGGAAAACACTATGGTCATGTCTTATAATATTGAATATTTACTTACCATGTTACCCAGTAATTCTACTGCTAGGTATTTACCCAATAGTAACGAACACATGAGTCCACAAAACTCTGTCCATCCATGTTCATAGCAGCTTTGTTCTTAATAGCCAGAAATTGGAAACAATCGACAAGTTCATTCAATAATGAATGGATAAACTAAATGTGGTGCTTCTTTACAATGGACTACTACTCGGCAATAAAAGAGAATAAAGTATCGATACACACAACAATGTGGATGAACTTCAGAAGCATTACGCCAAGTGAAAGAAGTCAGACACAAAAAAACTTGAAATCCAAATTCATATAGAATTATTCCATTTTATGTACTCTTGATAAAAAGTTAAACTAGGGAGACAGAAAGAGGTCAGTGATTGCTATGAGTTAGTGATGCCACAGTGGAGGAATTGATGACAAAGGAACATGGCTTCTTGGTGTCCAGGTATCTTGATTGTGGTGGTGGTTACACAACTGTGTTTGTTAAAAGTCATTGAATTGTACTATATACATCTAGGATTATGTTATATAAACTATACTATATTAAACTGATTTCTAAAAAAATATATTCTTGTGCCCTATCTAAAAAAACTACTGCAATATTTGAAGTCATAAATGAATACACTAAAACAATCAAAACATGATATAGATTCAATGGAATATCACTCGACCATAAAAAATGAAATTTTACTATTTGGGATAACGTGGATGGACTTAGACAATATGCTAAGTGAAAAAAGTCAGAGAAAGACAAATACCACATGGTCTCACGTATACATGGAATCTAAAGAACAAAATAAACAAAAAAAATAACAGATGTTTAGGTACAGAGAACAAACTGATGGTTGACAGAAAGGCGGGTAAGGAGGTTGAGTGAAAAAGGGGAAAAGATTAAGAAGTTCAGACTGGTAGTCACAAAATAGTCACGGTGATGTAAATCACAGCATGGAGAACATAGTCCATAATATTCTAATAACTATGTATAGTGACAGCAGGGTACTAAATTCATCGGGGGATCACTTCATAAATTACATAAATATCTACCCGCTATGCTACACCTGAAACTAATATAAAATAATATGAAATGTCAACAGTAATAGGAAGAGAAAAAAAGAAAAATCTCAAACTCTGAAATTAGGCAGGTTTTTTGGGAAAGATAACTTTGAAATAACAAAGCAAGAAAAAAGGATAACAAACACAGCACTCTGAAAAGCCCATGGACACAGTTCTTCCTATGACATAGGATAAGAAAAAATCAGACTTCTATATACACCTCATTTCATTTCTCTGATTTCATATCTCCTTCAGTCTTCCAAGTAGCAGGTGCCACCCAACTGGTCCCAGGTATCCCCACCCATTGGATTTGACCTGAGTCATCTTCTACCTCGCAGTTAAAGTCAGAGACAACCTCCAGCAGCCAATCTGTAGAAACAGAAACAAGAGCAATAACGTTGTTCAAAAGAGAGGCTCACCCATTGTTCTAGCTCCACTCAAGCTTATGGAGAGTCACACGGCCTCACCCTGATCTTTCTTCCATGGTCTTAGATCTTCCCTGGGCTCTGTGGCATCAGAGCCCTTGAACAAGACATTGATCACACTTGCAAATCTTCAAATCAGAGATGCTGAAGCAATCAACTTTCACCTTCTCACCTCTGCTGGCCCAACATGTCTCCCATCCCCAAAGTTATTAACTGAAAATTCCAACTGTTATAGACACAATTAAATGTGGTTAGTGTGACTGAGCAATTGGATGTTTTATTTCATTTAATTCATTGAGTTCATTAATGAGCAAATAAAATTAATTAAAAACAGCCACATCTGGCCACTGCCTGCCACACTGGGTAGAGCAACTCAAGAATTCAATGATGTGGAAGGTGTACCCTCCCCTCCTCTGCTGGTCCCTGCAGAGCAGTTTGCTGGGCTGATCTATCCTGTGGGGACTTCACAGACCCATGTGCCTGTGTCTTACATGAGGTTCTGGCGTCATTCAAAAGTATGGTCAAAACCAGATACTAGAGGATTTCCAGCAGTAGGCCCACCTGTAAGTAAAGGTGAAGAGCATGGCTAGTTCAGGCTGAAACCAGTGTTCTCACGCCTTCAGGTTAAGCACTCAAAATTCCATGACCATGGCCCAAACTTACAGTTTAAAAGAATAATTTAAGATTTTTAATTAAAGTTGCATACAGCATTATATTGGTTCCAGGTGGACAACCTAAGGATTACACATTTCTATACCTTAAAAAGTGATCACCCAGATAAGTCTAGGAACCAGCTGACACCATACAGTTTTAAAATATCATTGATTCTATTCGCTATGCTGTACTTTACATCTTAGAGGCTGTCATTTCAAATGTCCTTTTGTATCAGGTATCGACTGGTCAAAGACTCCCAATCAACACTAACCCACAACTTTAAAAGCACTGCATACGTCACATGTACTGTACAATGTCAGATTCTCATATCTGAACTTGACTGAACAGGAGAAACCATGAAAGCAACATTTCTATAGAACAAATGTAAAGATGCCCTTCCTCAACAATTAGGAGAGGTCCTTCCTTCAGGGTCTCATATGGAACTAGAAGGAAATAGGACAACTGTCAGTGCATGGCTGATTGCTGACCATGATTTCTTCAGGAAGCTTTGCTGGATGTAAATGAGGGACTAGAGTGCTGGAGGTGGCTGGTTAAGAAGTATGGGTGAGCCATCCTCTTGGGTGGAGGAAAGATAGCAAAGCAGAAAAGGATGAAGGGAATGAGACAAATGATCTTTCCATACTTTTCTCTCACTATGAGAAACTGAATGAGCTACAATGATTAAACCTGGAACAAATTAATGACTGAAGTTCCACAGTACCTTCCATCGGTGGATCCACTGGGTGGACCCTGATTTTTCTCATGTTGGGAACTTCCCACACATACTTCTTAGAAACCTCTTGCACTTTTGCTTTTCCTATATGAAAACTCATGAAGAAAGATCATGAGAAACTCATTCTCAATACAGAAGGCTATAGATATCTTGCTGGTAACAGATCAGAGGGAAATTAGGAACAATTTATTCTCAGTACTGTTGTTTGATCCCGTTACTCATTTGTTTCTCAGAAGTGCCACGTGAGTCAGACAACTGACAGAAATAGTAGTTAATGTGAAGGAACTGAGGGAGTAACCACGTGTGCTGGTTCTTTGGATGTTAATAAATTAAACCTGCACCATCCCCTTTCTCCCTTATTATTGATCCCAGCAATTATCTGTTCTGCCTGGATGAAGCCTGGCAACAAATGGGCAGTGGCTGCACTCGGCCTGAATGTGCACGTCTTCCCTGCTCGTCCTACTTTCACCAAAGTTTATTTCTATTGTACAGACTTCTAGTCTCCTTCTAAACATTGTAGGGTCTTGGGACAGAGTCCCCTCTCCTTTTAGAAGGACCTTTCAATAGACAAATCCTTGGACCCATATTGCAGGCCACTGTCAGAGGATTCTCAAAGCCTCCTTCCCTCTCTTCCCAAATGTCCATTCCACTAGCCAGAGAGCCAGAGAGTGAGATCCATTCTCAGCATTTGTCAAGGCAAAACTCAGACAGCCAATAGTCCTCTCTGTATGAGCTATAAAAGGCCCACCATGAAATTTCACTTTCTCCCCTAAAGTACCTGGATTCAGATACTGTTGGTGTTTTCGGATTTGGCACCTACTTTCAGAAGAGCTGGGCCTGTGTAACCGCTTTCTCTTAATGTCCATTGTGTGGGTGATATCAAGACTCTCTTACTCTGATAAACGATTTAGGCTGTGTTCATTGTATGCCTGGATGTGTATGTACAATACTGACATTATTTTCATTATAAATATTGAACCAAAATCAAAGAAGGATGACTGAGTCTAACATTTTCTTTGTGAAAAAATGTATCGTTTTCGACCTTTCTTCTTTTTAAATCATTCTTTCTAAATCCTTACTTTATACTTAATGGTAACAGCTTTATAGCTTCTTATAAACACACATGTTACCAACAAATTAATGACTGAATTTCCACACTACGTTCCATGGACTGTTCCAGTGGGTGGAGCTTGATTTTTCTCAAATAGAGAATCTTGTGTGCCAATATTCCCTGGTCCACTTGTCCTATGTAAAAAGGCATGAAGAAGGATCATAAAAAGTGCGTTTCCAATATAGAGAGCTTTAAGCATCTTGATGGTAACAGACCAGGGAGAAATGTGGAATCATTTATTTTCACTTCAATCTGTTGATCCCATTACTCACTGGTGTTCCAGAAGTGCCATCTGAGTCAAAGCTGGCATTCAGGAAGATCATGGAGTTTAATGTGCACTTGAAACACCTTTCACATTGATTTTGTGACCCATGGTCAACGCTCATCAAGCCCCCAACGTCTGCAGCACCCATACTATTCTACTTCCCAGTCTGGAGCCCCACGGACCCAGGGTTCTGTAGGCGACCACCATGTCAAAGGTTTCTCTCACTTGCATGTCATATAAATGAACTTATCCAGAGGAAACTCTTGTGTTTCGATAGATATTATTACTGAATATGATGTGAATTTTGCCTGTGTTGCTTTCTGAAGCTAAAGATTGGTATTTGCATTGTGGTGTCTGTATATCACATTGGAAGTACACGGACAGTAAATTCACTCCGTCTCCACTTATGTACAGGAAATGTGCGTTTCCCATGGTGGGTACTCAGAATGATGCTGCCGTGAGTGATTGTGTACAAGCCTCCAGGGGGACACCAGTACCCATCTCATTCATGTGACTCTGACATAAGTGGTAGGAGTGGGATTGCTGGGACATGGGTACAGATAACTTTAAATCACAGAGAGGAATTGATTTTGGAAGAGGCTAAACATTTGTACATTTCCACAGGAACGTGTGACAGTTCCAATTCCTCCACATTCTCACCAGCCCTGACTGGTGTTCATTCTGACAAAGAGGCTCTTCTCGTGGTTGTAAGAGAGAGACATTGCAGTTTAATATGCATTTTCCTAATCACTGGTGTGGTTTTATGTATTTTTATATGCTCGCCTGTTGAACTTGCTTGGATTTGTTTTTTGACTTATGATATCCCAAACTCAGGACCCAGTAGATGGTCTTTCATCCCCCCACACACTTCTGTGATGACTCCCTTTCTGTGATTCTTTGCTTGCTCTCAGAAAGACCACAATCCTGCACAAGAGAGCTACATCCTATTCTCAGAGATCCCTGTCCCTGTCTCAGAGTCCCCCATGGGATATAGAGAGAACAATAGCCATGCTGTAAGGGTGTCATCAGCATATTATTCTGCAAAGAATTACCTCTCTATTCCCCAAAGTACCAATATCCACCAAAGCACCTTAGAAATTCTTGAAGAATTAGGTTATTCAGGTCTCAACACAAAGCTCTCGTTATTTTAGCCTCTCATTATGCTTCAGGGTAAGACATTCAGAGAGGTTACGTGAATACTGCAAGATCACAATATTGATGTGCAAATGATCTGGGACAGGAAATATTCCCCCAGCAGAACAGAGACCCCACAACAACTGTGGCTTCTACATCATTTCCCACGTACTTTCTCAAACTCTGCTACACCAAGCTTGTAGGAGGGCACAGTGGATACCCTGGAGGAGATGCCCGAGATAAGAACATCGCCCCCAACACAAGACTCTTGGTGAGTGCACATGAGTGCCTTTCCTTCCACACTATGTTCACATTATCACCTGTCAAGAGGTGACTGTTTATGAAGATCATGTGACACCACCAAGTGATCAGTGCTCTTCTTCTCTCCCATAGGACTCAGAGCCCCAGAACATTCAAGACCTACTCCCCGCCACCCCTCGACAGCTGTGTAGACTCAATCCCTGTAACTGACAGAACTTGCTGTCAGACAACTGACAGAAATAGTAGTTAATGTGAAGGAACTGAGGGAGTAAACACCTGTGCTGGTTCTTTGGAAGTTAATAAATTAAACCTGTACCCTTCACTTTCTTGCTGACTATTGATCCAAGCAATTATCTGTTCTGCCTGGATGAAGCCTGGCAACAAATGGGCAGTGGTTGCACTCGGCCTGAATGTGTGTGTCTTCCCTGCTCATCCCTCCCTCGCCAAAATTTAGTGTCTATTCTACAGACACCTCTCTGCCTCTAAACTTTGTCGGGTCAGGAGACAGAATACCATTTCCTTTTGGAAGGACCTTTCAATAGACAAATCCTTTGACCCCCATCGCAGGTCACTGTCAGAGGATTCCCAATGCATCCTCCATCTGTTCCCAAATGTAAATTCCAGTAGCCAGAGGGCGAGATCGGTTCTCAGCTTTTGTCCAGACAGCCAATGGTCTTCTCTGCATGAGCACTATAAAAGGGCCACCATGAAACTTTACTTCCCCCCTAAAAGTGCCTGCATTCAGATACTGTTGGTGTTTTCCGGTTTGGCACCTACTTTCAGAAGGGCTGGGCCTGTGTAACCCTTTTTGTTTAACGTCCATTGTTTGAGTGGGTCAAGACTCTCTTAACCTCATGAACGATTTAGGCTGTGTTCACTGTATATCTACTACCTGGACGTGTGTGTACAAACCTGACCTTATTTTCATTTGAAATAGTGAACAGAAATAAAAGAAGGGTGACTGAGTCTAACATTTTCTTTGTGAAATAATGTATCGTTTTCAAACTTTCTTTTTTAAAAATTATTCTTTCTAAATGCCTACTTTATACTTTTTAATGGAAACAGCTGGTAAGCTTCTTATAAACTCACGTGTTACCAACAAATTAATGACTGAATTTCCACAGTACCTTCCATGGACTGACCCACTGCTGAACCTTCTTTTTTCTCAAGTATGTGAACCTTTGGCACCATTTTCCCAAGTCGATTTGTCTTACGGAAAAACACTTGAAGAAAGAGCATGAGAAATGCATTCCCAAAATAGAGAGATTTAGACATCTTGCTGGTGACAGACCAGTGAGAAATGTTTAATAATTTATTCTCACTTCAATCTTTGATCCCATTACTCACTGGTGTTCCAGAAGTGCCATCTGAGTCAAAGCTGGCATTCAGGAAGATCATGGAGTTTAATGTGCACTTGAAACACATATCACATTGATTTCATGATCCATGGTCAACGCTCATCAAGCCCCCAACGTCTGCAGCACCCATACTATTCTACTTCCCAGTCTGGAGCCCCACGGACCAGGGTTCTGTAAGTGACCACCATGTTGAAGGTTTCTCTCACTTGCATGTCATGGAAGTGACGTTATCTAGAGAAAACTCTTGTGTCTCAGTGGATTTTATTACTGAATATGATGTGAATTTTGCCTGTGTTGCTTTCTGAAGCTAAAGATTGGTATTTGCATTGTGGTGTCTATATATCACATTGGAAGTACACGGACAGTAAATTCACTCCGTCTCCACTTATGTACAGGAAATGTGCATTCCCCATGGTGGATACTCAGAATGATGCTGAGGTGAGTGATTGTGTACAAATCTCCAGGGAGACACCAGTACCCATCTCATTCATGTCATTTTGACATAAGTGGTAGGAGTGGGATTGCTGGGACATGGGTACAGATAACTTTAAATCACAGAGAGGAACTGATTATGAAAGAGTCTAAACCAATGTACATTTCCCCAGGAATGCATGACAGTTCCAGTTTCTCTACATTCTCATCAGCCCTGACTGGTGTTCATTCTGAAAAGTGCCTGCTCTGGTGGGTGTAAGAGTGAGACGTTGCAGTTTAATATACATTTTTCTAATCACTGGTGTGGTTTTATGTATTTTTATATGCTTGCCCTGTTGAACTTTCTGGATTTTTTTTTTGACTTATGATATCCGAAACTGGGGACTTGGTATATTGTCTTTCAGCACCCCACATCCTTCTGTAATGCCCCCCCTTTCTGCAATTCCTTGCCTGCTCTCAGAAAGACCACAGTCCTGCACAAAAGAGATATATCCCATTCTTAGAGATCCATATCCTTGTCTCAGAGTCCCCCATGGGACATAGAGAGAACAATAGCCATGCTAAGGGAGTCAGGATATTATTCAGGGCAGAATTACATCCCTATTCTCAAAAGTACCAATATCCCCCAAAGCACCATAAAAATTCTTCAATAGCTAGTCCTTCATTCAGGACTCTAAACAAAGCCCTCATTTTTTAGAATGCTAGACTTATTAATTCTCCCAAGATTATCTTTGTTATCAAGTATCTGCCTCTTTTGGAAGTGATTATTGCATTTGTGAGCTAGGAAATAAAAGCAGTGCTCAGTAGAAAATGTATAAAAGATACATTCCGTAAAATTGGACCAATAACTGACCAATTTATACACGAATGTCACCACAGTCTTTTGGATGCAATTGACTGTTCTATCCTTGAGCGTACCCTTATTATATGCAAACTTTGGATTTGATATCATTTAACTGTATTCATTCATTAACATTTGCTATTAAGCAATTATTGACTAGTAGAAAATACTAGAATTGATAGCTTTACAAATAACCGCTATAAACTGTTAGATAATAATCTTTGGTCTACTTCTTCTTGCTATGTGTTCGTATTTGTTTTGGGGGTGGCTGTCAACGTTCAGACCAGGCACTCCATGTGGAAAGGCAGGAAGGGAGCAGGTCCTATTGAGCACGAAGGCTCTATAACCCATCTGTACAGAGAATGTCAAGGCAATGACATGTGAGGCTCGTCATGAAGAGTCATCTTGAGTTCTTTTTTGTTATTTTCCCTTCAGAATTTATAGAGCACATACTCATAGTGCTGTGTAATACCATTACCAAACCTTCCCCACTTTCATCAGATCTGGGACCCATTTTACGGGGTGACCGAGAACTGACGGTTTGTTCATGTGTCTCAAGTGGCGCCCACCGAATCTCAGGATTTGTGAATGACAAAAAGCATCTGAGCTTCCTGTGTGTTTGTGTCCCCAAGGACTATGACAAAATATGTGACATTGTCCACCGATAAAGCCCTAGGCGATGTGACCATTGAGCTACCTTCTAATGTGGACAGTGTGTAGGTTCTCTATAGACTCAAGAAGTCCCTGATATATGTGCTGATGCTGAAAATCTCTTGTGTGGCAAATAAGATCTCATGGCTGAGAATAAGGGTGGTTCAGTTGTCCAGAGCACCAGCATCGGGACTCCATGCATTGCACCATCGTGGCTGTACTACTTGGGGGCTCATGAACTTGAGCACATTCTCTATGCCTCTATTTCTCCACCAGGGAATGGAGATTGAAATTAAAAGCAGACATACATCTTTTTGGAAGTGTTGAATTATTTAATGTATTAGATTGTGTGGTATAAATACCAAGGAAAGTTAATTATTGGTCAAACGTATAAACTTAGATATTGCAACTTAAAAAGACTCAGATGTGCACTCGAGATCAGGGGGTCCAAATTCTCAGGCCATTGTTCTGTCTATGACAGACATTTGTTTGGTCTAAAAACAATCACTTTGTTTTCACGTAACTCCAGTTTTAAGAAATCAGAGAAAAGTGTCAGAAATACTGTTAGTGACGGCCAACACCCACACTGTGAGGTCACCCCCAAGTAACTGGAGAATTTCTCTAAGATCCAGTTGCCTAACTCATGGTCAAGAGCTATATGTGCAAATAAGATGAACACCAGCTTCCCGAAGAGGGGATGTTATCTATTAAAATGTCTTAATAGTCTCAAAACTGTGACACAATATCAGGTCACAAAACTTCCTCCTTATAAATATAAAACTCTCAGAAACAAGGAAGGTGCCTCTTCATAGAAAGAGCTCGAGAAGGAGGGTCAGACCGGATCAGTCATGCATTACATTAGAACATCATTAATGAAGACGCCTTCTTTGTCAAACCTGAAATTCTATATGAAAAATTAATTATCCGTTCAATGAATTTTCATTTTCTCCTCACATGTGTACATTGCTATTTTTCTCTATGTGTAACTAAATCTCTATATACTTGATTATCTATTAGCTCCCGTTGGTTCATTAACCTGTCTCTTGATCTATCATTGTTTGTTGAAACACTGGCTATTAAATGGGGCAAGGGTAAAAAGAAAACCCCAAAACACTGCATTTTCGCCATTCTTAGACCTGATGAGGTGAATGGGTTACAAGACAACACAAAATAGTTATCTCTGTAAAATGAGAAATTTTGAAAACAGCAACAATACAAAAGTAAATGTGTTTTTCACTTCAAAACTGAAATCTAGATATGTCTCTTCATGACAAGATTTGGAAAACTAGAAATGCAAGTAGAAGCAACGTATCCCAAATATACTGAATTCAATAAATACTTCAGGAAGAAAGACAGAGAAGACATACTGAAAACAACATTAGGGTCTCTTCATTGTGTGAAAAGCCTCCCTACACATCTCTATAGTTTTGGAGTCACTTCAAAGTTCTGAAATTAATAACTTTCATAAGTTTGACAAGATAAAAATGGCATTCGGCATACATTCCATATTTCCAATAAATATCGATATGGGAGGCGAGTGTGCCAAAAAAAATAGGAAATGATATATTTATAACTACACATGACTAATGCTAGGAAGAAAATTAAAGTGATGAGAAAGTATTTTGAGCAATAGGAACTAGCCCATTTGAAGGGACAGCATTCAACAGGCCAACGTGAACATACTGCTGCAGCTGCAATGAGCATTCCCCATCTGAAGAATGAAATTGAGACTGTATTTGCCTGTTAATGTGCTTTGCCACAGTCAGCACAAGGAGTGGCAGTTAGGACCAGGGACAAGACACATATCGGCACAGAACCATTGTGACATAACTTTCAGTGTGACATGATAATTGACACTGTGGGGTCCAGCTGCTGGTTTGCAGAGTCAAAGTTTCATTTTAAACACTGGCCCTCAGATCCACATATTACTATCCTCTGTCTTTGTTTGAATACGAGATCTATAGGGCAAAGTGACTGCCTCCATGTACAGTCAACAGTGAGAATGTCAAGGTGAAAGGAACGAAGTAAATTCACGAGATCTATAGGGCAAAGTGACTGCCTCCATGTACAGTCAACAGTGAGAATGTCAAGGTGAAAGGAACGAAGTAAATTCACCGAGCGTCTATTATTGAAGTACCATCCTCGCACATTCCTGCCCTTTCTGTGCCATCAAACCTATCGTGGACAAATAAAGTCAAATGTGTTCTATAGTACACAAATTAAAACAGAGCATTAAAAACATTTTCAGGTTCAAGAAACCATATTTCTAAGAAGATAATTATCAAGTATATACGTCCTTCTCCCCTCATGTACAGATGTCCCTAATACCTGAAAGCATAGTGTTCCTAGGAAACCTTTCCAAAGCAGACAGGAAGTAAGGTAAAGAAGCAATTACCTGAGGACACACCTTGCTAACAGATGCACAGACTCCATGGAGATAAAGTACTGATGCTCACAGATAGTTCCAAGCTAGGCCAGCTTGATGCTGAGATGTGAGTGTGGTGCCTGGGAAAAGAGCTTGTCGGAGAAACTCCTGCTGCTCAGGGTGCCACTGCCTCTGCAGGAGGTCCTGCAAAACACACGATGATGGCTGCTATAGCTTTCAACTATCTTTTAAGAATCAAAACTCATCTTTGGATTTCTTTTTGTGTGTTCAGTGAGGTAACAATGTGAGTCTTTTGTTAAAGCGAAAGGGCTCGAAGCAAACTTTTCAATAGTGCAGTATGCCTATATTGACATCTAATTAATAATTTTATAAATGGATAATTTCAGATAATCCGCCAAATAAAGGCTTAAAATGTCATGCCTCATTTATATGTCAACACTACCATACATTTTTATAATCTCCTTACAAAACAAAATACCTATAGAAAGGGATGTGACCAATTTCCAAAGACACTTGTCTTCCAATACTTTCGCCGAGACAATGAAAGCACGGGAGTAGAGAAGGCCCTTTACTGCAGGTGTGATTTAAAGCTGGTAAGATTTAAGGAGCAGAGTAATGTTGATGGAGATGGTGCAGCAGGGAAACCTAAGGGGCCTCCCACCACAAAGCGACGAATAGACTCAAAAGGTCAAAATCAGATACTTTAGACTCTTGAAGTTAACCAAAGCTCACAGCAATCTATTTAGCTCACAACAAACTATTTAATCAAGAAAATAAAGATGAATCTCAGTGAGTCTGATAGTGTCACCGCTTGGGCCCATCCCCTGCTTTCCACCTTGGTGGTGCCTTGAAGAAAGCTGAGCATGCTCTGGAACAGGTAGCTACTACTGTCGGGAGCAGAAAGGACCTGATTCCCCATGAAGTGTGCTTGTGTGTGTTCACCTGCCCTGTCTGCTGATGCCATGGAGGACCAGCTAAAGGAATGACCTTTCTTCACATCCACTGGATTTTGGACCACCTTACCTAAGAACAAATACATATATGACCAGCAGATGGAAGGAGTAACAGTTGAGGTAAACACAACAGTTACCCGAAGCCTTTGGAGGAAGAATGGGGAAGAAAGCTATACAGCAATTCAGGGAGACAGATTCAAGAAAAGTGGTGGAAATTCAGTAAGGACCGTGGGCTCACTGGAGTGTCGCCTTGCCTCAGCCCCAAGCCCTGCTCTGCATTCCACAGGAGACTTGCAGATTAACAGTCAACATTCACAGGAGGGAGCAGACCAGTCTCAGATCCCTGAAAGTGCACCCATTCTAGATGATTATCCTTGTTTGATCTGTCTCTAGATTCTATGGAAGACCGCACACACTTGGATGTCTCTTTTGACCTCACTTGGAGCTTGCCCAGAACAAAAAGCCTGTTCCTGGGCACATATGTCAAAACAATCACAGGTGTTTCTGTTTCGCCGCAGTTACCTGAGTTGATGGATTGGAGCTGGAGCAAAAAAATAGACTAAAATAAGAAAAAAACTTAAAAGGAATGAGAAATCACGGGCTTCGAAAGTCTGTTGTACCCCTAGATATTTAGGTCATGTACAAAGGGAGGGCTGGGCACACACACCCTTGGCTACCAGGTGCTTAGGAAAGTCCTGACGTCTCGCCTCCAGCCGAGCTTGATGCTCTGCACACGGAGAATGTAAAGGCTCTGATAGCATTTCCAACGGCCTGACCATGCAGGTAACTGAGGAGAGACTACAGTATCCAGACATGACGCAGATGACGGATTGAGAGTCTTATTCAGAAGAGTCAGTAACAGGCAAACGACAGCAATAAGTGCTGGGGCGGGAGAGATTCTGAACACCGGCACCATCGTCAATTGGATCCAATGGCATTTATGGAAGACTTCATGAAACAACAGCAGAATACACATTCCTCTCAAATTCACATGGAGCATTCATTAAGACAGACCACCTCCTCAACACATTTCGCAGAATATAATGGGCTGGTCTCCACAAAGCCTGAGCTGAAACATTCTGGGTCTTTGTGACGGATTCCATGTATCCTTATGTCTCCGTATTCGGAAAGGCCAGAATGTACAGCCAGCCATGGAGCTGATACTTGAAACAATATGGGACGTGCCACACACACAGACATACACCCACATTCCACCCGGAAGGAAGGGCAACACGTCCCTGCCAGGTGACATCCCTTGGTGTCTGTCTACCACCAAGCAGGGAGGGGTCTCTTGAAACTCAGTGCTGACACCAGCAACACCACAAAAGGCACAGGGAGCAGGCCAGCCCCAAGGAATGTGGCCATTCAAGGTCTCCAGCTGAGGACTCAAGATACACTTGATACCAGTTCAGCAGCAACAGGATCCCAGGTTGAAGGATGTGAGTGACACGAGGAGGTTAAACACACAGAGTCACAGCCTCATCATTCACACAGATTGCTGCATCACCCACATACCCATCCTACTCACGTAAAACAGATAAATACACAGACACATGGATACATGTACAGACAGTACATAAAACTATACAGACATCTTCGAACAGATGCACGTACAAACATGCACTCATAGCCACGTGTCTCGCCCATGCACCCGTGTACATGCACACACATGAGCACACATACAGACACACACACACACACACATGCGCGCTTCCCCAGGAACCTGTCACTATAGAGTCTCCCCCTCTGCAGTAAGTTGTGGGCTCTTAAGTCTAAAGGCAACAATGAGCTCCTGGCTGGCCCCAGGGAGAGTGAGGGCAGAGGGGCAGCTGAAACCAGTCTCTCACTATCCTGCTTGAGTAAAGTGATGTACGGGAGATAGAACATTGTCTGCCAGGAGAGCGCAGGTACGTGCCTCAAAATGGAGTAACCCGCTGACCTGGGATTCTCACTGAGGGAGTCCCCTAGCTCCTCGGTTCCCTAAGGAACCTAAGGTTTGGAAATGTGTGTGGGTGGAGGTGGGTTGGGGAAAGACTTTATTTCCAAAAAGAAAATTTTTGCTCTTTCCAAAGTCCAGTTCTACTTCTGCAGCCACAACAAGCTGTCCAACCCTCCCCCGAATTCCCCTTTAAGCCACCAAGGGGTTGTCTCATCTTAGTGAGACCAGCCCACCTGCTCCTCCAGGTGTCCTACCTAAACTCAGGCAGGTGTGTCCCACACCTGAAGGGCCCTTACACTCATGGGACCCTGCTCACAGTAGAAAAACATCCAAAGAACACTTCTTTCACATACCTAAAGCCCCCACCGCCAAACTCACCTGCCTCCAGTCCTGACGTAGGTAAGTTGTCACCCAGGTAAGCCCCACACTCGATGTGGCTGCCAAGTCACCAGTGGCCACTCCTCCCTCCTTTGAGACTCTTTCCTCAGGGGGCTGATGATTCCTCTGCCCTTGAGTGGCGTTCCCTGCCCCCTCCCTCCCTAGACTCTCTACCTCCTTCTTGAAGTGGACAGAAGCCTTGGCCCGGTCTCCACCCCTGTGAGGAAAGACAGAAGGGCCGGCAGGTCAGTTAAGGGCTCAGGCCAAGGTCGGGGCTTCCCTCACAGCACGCCCAAGCTCAACGTTCCCTCGCACCCCAGACCAGAAGTTATAGCTGGACGAGTAGCATTCACAGTCCCGGGCCTCCAAGACTGTGGGTAGCTCTGCTCTGGGACTGAGGCTGAGATGGGGCGGGGCCTGGGCGCCAAGTGAGGAAAAAACTGCCTGGGCGCAGGGTGCCGCCCTTCCTGAAAGTGACCGCTGAGCCACCCATGTGCTTCAAGACAAAGATTCTCCTGCCAGACGCACAACCTCCTTCCTTCAAGGGCAGCGCCAGGACCTTTCCGAGTACCAATGCCACCAGCCCCTCCTCTGCCCAAAGCATCATGTTCCACCACTTTGTATGGGGGAGAGAAGGAGAACATCATTTGTTCAATATCTGCTATGTGTCATGCTTGAGGAAGTGGCCGGCGATGGGGGCACACTCCAGAGCCTCAGTTTTATCATCTTTATAATGGGTTTAATATGATAACCTCATGAGAATAAGATGAGACTTGAATGAGATATTGCCTAAAGCACTTAACTCACACCCAGGGGGATAAAAGCCAGCACCTGTAAAAGGTTACTGCCGCTCTTATTATTAATTATTAACATCGTTGTTATTGTTATCGCTGAGAGTCTTACAAGACATACTGGTTCTCCATCCAGGAGAGGCCAGGCCTTCAGGGGCTCCCTCCCCCTGCTATGCAGCTCATTGAGAGAGTGAGGTCCCCCAGGGGCAGGCACTCTCAGCCAGGACCTCCAGGGCTGGGCAGGCAATGGACTCTGTGAGAGAAAGTCATGGTCCACCACATTTCTGACTATCCTCCCCGAATGAAACACAGGTCAAGAAATAGTTATTGAGTACCTACTATGTGCCAGGTCACCATGCTGGGGATACTGAAGTGAGCCAGAGAGACTAAAAGCCCTGCCCTGTGGAGCTCAGTTGGTAGACAACAAAATAATAAGTAATGATATAGTCAGTTGAAAGATTCTGAAGGAAGCTAAACTAGGCAAGAGGTCAGACAGGGATGGCCCAAATGGGTGGATTGTATTTTGAGGTAAGGTGGTGGAGGGAGGCCCCACTGAGAAGGTGACATTTGAGCAAAGAGGAAAAGGAGTAGGCTGTGGGGGTTTCTGGAAGAAGAGCATTTCAGGGAAAGGGAACAGCAAGTGCAAAGGTCCTGGGGTGGGAATGTGACCACCGAGTGTGACAAATAGCAAGGAGGCCAATGGGGCTGAAGTGGCATGAACAAGGAGGGCAGTGCTCAGCCAAGGTCCTGTAAGGCCTCGAGTCCAATTTAAGGATTTGTCATCCTGCTCCCAAAGGCGCCCCAGCATTCAGTCTTCCTTTCAGGCTGGAGGACAGCTCAGAGCGTGCCTTCTCCCCACAACAAGAAAGTTAGGAAGCACTGGAGAATGGGCACACTTACTTGCTTTACCCTTTTCAGCCCAGGCCAGGCCAGTTCACAGTTCTTCTATTTCTCCTTCCTTCCGAATGGTTTCCTCTACTCTTTATTCTGGAGCAGCTGTGATGAAATTTATTGAAATCTGGAGGGAAGAGAACAATTGCGTATGTCCAGAGCCACCAGTACAGGAGAACCCCTGTGGGGGGTGGTGCCCCGGGGCAGAACAGACTTCACAGGGCCCCTGCCAGACTGCAGAATGAGCCAAGCCCTTCTGACTCCCAGACAGGCTCCCTGCCTGGGCCACTCAGGGTTGCACAGCACAATTTAATAGTGCAGTGGGGGTCAGGAGCCAGGCCATTCTAAATGAGAGGAAGTGCAGAACTGGAGGGAGATATTACAGTGACGATCCCAGGACCTCAGAGCCGAGATGGGACCAGGGCCTTCGATGAGAATCACATAAAGATGGGCTGGGAAGACTCAGAAACATAGGCTTATGGATAGGAAAGAGAGAACATGGAAACGAAATGAAAGAGGTCGATTACACGCACTCTTATGCTCCCTATGCCGCAGGCTTCATCATCTGCAGTGGACAAGGGCAGCAACGATGTGGGAGAGCTAGAGTCAAGGTGGGAACCCAGCGTCTTGCTCTCCTGGGATCATGTAGCTCAACCCCAGGACCCATGATTGTCCTCATGTCTACATTCCTCATCTAGTCAGCCCCGGGCCCTGCTGTTCAGAGGGTCTGTTTGGGGCCTGATCAACCCCACGGAACCAGATCAGCAACGCTGTGGGAGAGAATGTGTCTTCTAGAATCCTGCCAGCCATGGAGGGCCCGGAGAGGCAGCTGGACACTGACCTCTTTCACATAGAAGCACAATCAGCACCTCAAACATGGGTGACATGTGGGTGACTTGAGGTGAGCTCAAGGATACTGGAGCAACAGATGTAATGCCAGAGGAATTGTTCTTTCCCTCATGCAGCTCTGGGAGTGCCCTTTAAGTGAGGAACGAACATGAGCACAGAAGCACGAAGATACTGAGTTACTTTATAAAGAAGAGAGTTTATTCTCACGCACCTCCTGGCACACTGTACTAGAGCATTGTCCTCAGTTTAAGTGCCTAGGAAGGACTATTTGTGTCCCACTAGAGTACATTCACCATAGGTCAATAACGGAAACAAAACCACGATCTCTTGCATACAATTCTCAGGAGTGCTAACCTATCAATGTCCAAGCTCTGAGATTGCTCTGGGGTAGGGGGAGGTAAGAGCAAGACTTGTGGGAAAGATAATTTTAAATAGAAAAGCAAGGAGAGAGGATGAAAAACACGGCACTCTCAAAGCCTGCAGAAACAATACTCTTTCTATGACATCATTCAAAAAGGGAAAGAACATATCGGACTTCTACACTCATTTCCTTCTTTTTTTTTTTTTTGTCTAATTTCATGTCACTTTCCTCAGTTTTCCAAGCAGCAGGTGCCACTAACTGTTCCCAGGTTCCTCTCCCATGGGATCTGACCTGTGTTTTGGTACCTACCTGTAGAGTCTTCATCCTCGCTGCTGGAGTCAGAGAAGCTCTCTCATACATAATCTGGAGACACAGAAACATGAGCAATAAAATTATTTTAAAAAGAGGCTCCCTCATTCCTTCTACTTTCCTTGAGTCTATGGTGAGTCATGGGCATCACTCTAATATTCCCCACAATTCATGCACTTTTCCCGGGTATTGTGGATCGTAGACCTTCACCTAGACATTGACCACAGTTACCAACCTTCAGATCAGAGGTGCTGAAGGAATCAACTTTTACCGTTTCCCTTCCACTTGCCCATGATAACTCTCACCTCCAACCTTACCAACTTGAAATTCCAACTGTTTCATTCAAACTAGAATGAGACTAGTAGGATTGACTAATTGATATTTTATTCTATTTCAGTTCACTGAGTTCATTAAAGAAAGCCACATCAGGCTACTGGCCAGAGTTTTATCCTGTACAACCACTTCCTTTCACTACACCCAACCCTCATTCCCAGCAGTAACCCAGAATCGGGGGGCTTCCAGACCAAAGCTGCAGAAAAGTCCCACCTTCTTCAGAATCTAGATTTTTTTCCTAGAAACTGACTGATTTCATGATACATGCATATTTTCATCTGTTCACGCATCCAATTGCAATTAGAGAAATAGAAAAAAAAAACAATGAAGATCACTTCATCCTGGACACTCTGCACAGGCCTTCATTTCCCTGGATGGCCTTAGCACCCCAGACAGGAAACAGTGTTTGAATCAATGACCCAAGAGAAGACATAAGGGCCCCCTGGGGGAAGCTTGAAGCTCATATTGGAAGGTTTCTCAAGTCTCTTTGGTTGGGCGATTACAGTTTCCTTTCCAAAGAGAAAAACTTTCTGCAGGGGAAAATGCTCTCTATCGTACAGTTTGTAACTGCGGCTGTCCTTTTTGGGTGCCCTCTTGAATCAGGTATCAGGGGTAATAGGCTCTCACTAGACAGTCTCCCTACCTAGTAAACTGTCTCTGTCATGGAGCATATACATGTTCACATTTCATATGCTAATTTTACTGAAAAAGAGAAAAAGAAACTTTTTCATCTCAGTGCAAGAAAGCGAGTTCAACTTGAGGATAGATGGAACCTCCTCATCTGCGGTGTTTTAGGGAGATCCTGCACCACCACCTCAGGGAGAGCTAAAAAGACATAGGGTAGCTGTTAGTCACTGGTGATGCTGCTCAGGACATGCTCTGGAAACTTTGCAAGGTGAGTTCGTGAGGCGAGTGTGTGGATGTGGGCATTTAATAAGTATGAACTGAGCTGCTGCAGGGTCATCCTCCTGGGTGCCTGAAGGAAGGGCAAAAAGAGGGGCAGGAAAGAAAAAGAAATGGAGGCTTTGGCATGAAAACTAAAGGGAATCCAGTGTATCGGACATAATCCTAAAGGGGAAACGAAAATGCACGCTATGTTTCAATGATAGAGTTTCATTGACTCCTCTTTCCCATCATAAACCCAGCCAAGTTCCCACTTCTTTTTCGAATATTACAAGACCATCTCAGCACATGCATTCATATGTGCTGCTACTGTCTTCATCTTTAATACTGGCTTTATAACTTTGTTTTTTAATGAAGTATACTTAATATGTATATTTATTGTGAGTATATAGGTCAGTAGCTTCAGTAACATTCATTATATGTGGACCATCTCTACTATCTCTACCCAAACGTGTCATCCTATCCCACATACGCTCTCATCTCCTTAGCAAATCACCCCACCGCTCCCCATTTCATCCCTTGATCATCTCTACTTTCTCTCACAATGAATTTCCTTTCTCCAGGGACCTTGCTTAAATGGAATCATACTTTATTTGTCTTTCTCTTGACTGCCTCATGTCACCAAGTATGAATAGCATTACATTACGGGTACCCATCACATTTTATTTATCCACTCATAGATCGACTTAGGGGTGGTTTCCATTTGTTAGCTGCTGTGAAGAGTGGGGCTATGAATACTGGTGTACAGATAGCTTTAAGACACTCTAATGGTGATACATGGTATTCTGGCCAAAGGATGTTCCAGCACAGAGTGAAACAGAATGCAAACTCAGGACTTTTTTAATTAATAAAAATATATTAATATTATTTCACTAATTATAACAAATGTGTCACGCAAGTGTAAGATGCTACGGCTAGGGGAGGAGTGGGATATGAGAACTAGGTGTACTATCTGTCAACTTGATGTTCATCTAAACCTATTCTAGAGAAAGTGTATTCATTTTTACAACTCTGGAAATAACTGTATCAGGGAGAGATCTATTCAGCTCATGTCCAAAATCAGATAATATCTGTGCATTAGCTAGAGATCCTGCTTACTATTTAAATGGAACCACATTTTGGGTTCCTATGCATCTTTTCTTCTATAGTTACAGCACTAGCGATCAAATGGAGACATTTAAATTGCACTCACGCAATTGAAAAACAGAATGTATTAGAATTCATATAATTTTCTCTTAAAATGAAAACACCAAATAATGATTCCTGAATAGACTTAATAAGCATATTTCCACAGTACCTTCCTCGGGCTGCACTGAGGGATGTACCCCGTGGTGTTGCCGGATGTAAACTCTCTTGAACCTCTTCTTCCTTGTTTAGAAGCTCCACGTACCAGGGAAAATTCTTCAGATTCCTCGGGACCTCAATGCCCTGTTCCAAGATCTGCAATTTTAAGGTGGCCTACTCGTTAATATTATGTGATGAGGCTAAAAATGATTACATACAAGTAAAGCTATGAGAAAAATTAGTGACTAGTGCTATGTAATTGCTCTGGAAGTGTCCAATCACTCAAGTATAACCTAGAAACTTGGCAGCAGCTGAACCTAGTGAGGGGACTGGGATGGCTTCACATCCAGGGAGGATGGCAGGTTACTTTTATCCTTTGCATGAGGGCGATGCCTTCCAGTTCACGGAGAGTATCTGTTATCATCTCCTGAAATCCCCACATCAGCCTTATGCAGAGAAGGCAAAGCAGGAGCTGTAACTTATAATTTACAGTGAAAAGCATAGAAATATATAGAGATTAAGCGATTTGCCCAGAGACACAACACTGATGAGTGTAATCTGGGACGAGAACATGGATGCTGTCCAGGGCCTAGAGATCCTGAAATTCTAAGACACCTGAGACCATGCCCTTGGTGCCTGAACAATGAGATGCCCTTAGCGTCTTTGTCAAATGCTCCTGCCCCAACTTTTCTGTGGGAGAGATGTGATGTCCTGGAGGAAGAGATGAGCCATGTGGAGTCCAACTATATAATGCAGACTCTGCTTATACTTTTCTGGCTCTGACCCCAGAAACAACAGTTTCTTCTGAGCAAAGCCCCTCATAAGGACCAGGGAAGTCCCAGCTTGTGGCCATCCTCCCCCAGCGTCTGTCCACTGTCAGCTGTCTCACACTGAGCCTTCCCCATGACCAGGTGACCACCCTGAATCACTAGTGGTCTGGGCGATGCCCAACGCAATGCAGAACATTCTACACCTACTGCTACATGACAGATTTACCAAAAACTAGCTTCTCTTTCATTGAAAAACCCTGCATGAGCACTTAATGTCCATGAAGAGGGATGCCGGCCTTTCGTGTTGGTGCTTTGATGATTCTGTGAAATATGGCTGAAACCTGCATTGTCTGTCGACTTTTGGTCTGAGCAGCCTGTGCTATGCCTGATGGACAGCGGGCAGCGGCTTCACTAGTGCTCAGTGTGCCGCCTCCCTGTTCATTCTTTCCTCACCACAGTCCAGTGTCTACAAATTCCTCATACCTTCCTAGACCCTGCAGTGGGCTGAATTAATCATACATCCATGGGGTTCAAATAGGACCTCAGCGAACTATCAAGGGATGAGGGGCCCAATGGGACCACGTGAGGATCTCTCAACAGTAAAGTTCCCCAATCGAGTCTGTCCACCCTATTTAACCCAGTGGGGAAGAACTCTAAAAGCCAGGAGGCAGAAATTATAATGAAGAACCCAACCTGGAATCAGCAGGCACATCTCCCCGCCATGAATCCACCAATAGGCTTCTTGGGCTTCTTCTTACTTTCCTCCCGGGTTCCACGGAATCCACCGCCATTCTCCTGCTGTGGCCGCAAGAGGAATGTGTATTTGTTCTCTGGGAAGATGTGCTCTGGGCGCCTTTCACTGGCTTGCTCAGAGTGTTACCATCCTTTGTTTCTACTTTTAGAGTCGCAAGCAGTACGAGAAACGCCAGTATTTTTATTGTGGTTTTATCTGAACTGACTAAGTAAGTTAGGAAACAATGGAGAACGGGTACACTTGTTTTACCTTACCTTGTTTTGTCTCATGCAACAGAACTTCAAAGTACTCTATTCTTCTTAAATGCTTTCTTCTCTTTGTGGAGGAGATTTGGCTAGAGTAGAGAAAGGAAAGAGCAAGTCATCTGGGAAAGATAATTTTTAAAGAGAATAGCAAGAACACATGATGTCAAAAGCAGCACACTCAAAGCCCATGGACACAGTTCCTTTTTCTGACAATAAAGTGGGGAAAAACAAATCCAACTTCTATACACATTTCATTTGTCTGTCTGATTACATATCTCCCTTCCTCAGTCTCCCATGTAGCAGGTGCCACCCAACTGGTCCCAGGTATCCCCTCCTATTGGATACAAAGTCATTGTTGCCACCTACCTGGATCGTCTTCATCCTCATCGCTGATGTCAGACAAGTTCTCTAACACCAAATCTTTAGAAACAGAATCAAGAGCAATAACGTTTTAGAAAGAGAGTCTCGCCTATTCATTTAGTTTCACTTGAGCCTATGGTGAGTCACACGGCCTGACCCCAATCTTTCCTCCAGGTTCTCAGACCTTCCCTGGGCTCTGTGGAGACAGAGCCCTTAAACAAGACATTGATCACCTTGCAAACTTCAAATCAGAGAGATGCTGAAGCAATCACCTTTCACCTTCTCACCTCAAACCCAACATTGCTCCCACCTCCAAAGTTATCAACCAGAAATTCTGACTGTTATAGACAATTGAATGTGGTTAGTGTGACCGAACAAATGGATATATTTATTTTATTTTCATTCAATGCATTAATAAATGATCAAGTATAATAATTAATTAAAAAGAGCCTCATCTGGCTACTGCCTGCCACACTAGATAGAGCAACGCTAGAATTCGATGACGTGGAAGGTGTATCCTCCCCTCCTAGTTCCTGCAGAGTCATTTGTGGGGCTGATCTGATCATTCACGTGTGTGTACTTCATGGACCCATGTGCCTGTGCCACGCATTACTTGAAGCTCTGACGTTGTTCAAAAGTATGGTCAAAACCAGATACTAGAGAATTCCCAGCAAAGGCCCAGATATAAGCAAGGTTGAAGAGCATGGCTAACGGACCTGTGCGAGAGAGAATCAGAGTGATGGGTGCTGGACACTTCACTTTCATCCTTTTCCCCCTTCTCAGCCCTGACTCTGGAATAGAGCCTGGCAAGGCAGTGGAAAGGGCCTCGAAGAGAATGGAAGAATTGTAAAGTAAAGAGAAGAGAGAATTAAAAGACGTAAATAATTGGAATGAAATCCTGTGTTCACGGGTTGGAAGACTTGATATTGTTAACATTTCCATAAAAGCCAAAGGGATCGACAGATTCTTGCTGCACCTAGCGACATCTCAATGCCACTTTTACAGAACAGAAAAAATCCTACAAGTCATATGGAACCACAAAGCATCCCAGTAGTCAAAACTATCTTCACAATGAGGAACAAGATGGAGGCTCCACACTTCCTGAATTCAAAACACCAGACTAAGCTTCCGTAATCAAAATACCATGGCAGTGGCGTTAAAAACAGGCAGATAGATCAATGGGAACGATAGGGTGTCCTAAATAAACTCACTGATCGTACCAAATGATCTTTGTGAAGGATGCCAGGTCGACACAATGAGGAAAGGATAGTCTCTTCAAGAATCAAGAGAATGAAATGACACCTAGAGAATGTGAAAAACCCTTTGCAAAGCTTATATCAAGAGGGGCTAATATTCAAGGCATATACAAAAGGCTAACACTCAATTGCAAAAAAAAAACCCAAAAACTAAAAGCAAATAACCCAATAAAAAATGGCCAAAATCTTTAAAAGACATGTCTCCAAAGAAAGCATACAGGGCCCACAGAGCTATGAAAGGTCCCATTACCACTAATCATCAAAGAAATGCACATCAAAAAGGCCAAGAAGTAATGCCTCTCTCCTGACAGGACGTGTATTGTCCACAAGAAAAAAAAAAGAGATAACAAATATTGGCGAGGAGATGGAGAAACTGCAACCTTTCTGTGCTGTTGGGAGGAAAGTAAAATGGTGCAGTCATCATGCAGAACAGTATTGAGGTTCCTCAAAAATTTACAAATGAAACTACGATGCGATCCAGCTATTGCGCTGTTGCTATGCATCCCAGCAAATAAAGTTAGAGCTTGGAGGAGATACTGCACTCCTGTGATCATTGCAGCATTGTTCACAAGAGCCCAGATCCAGAAAGCGCACCCATGTCCATCGACAAACGAATGAATAAAAAAAATAGGGTATATGCATTTAATAGAATTTTATGCATTTTTAAAAACCAAAGTAATCCTGCCATTTGCAGCAATCCTGTCTCAAGGAGACAGGTTCATGGATAAACTAGTGACATTTTACATTGAAGTAGCCTCGGTTTTGATTGATGGGGAAAAGATGAAAACCTACAGGGCAATGAAATTCTACTACATTCATAATTCTCACAGCTGTCCTGCTCCAAAGAAAACTCAAACCATCACTTGGCACATTTTATATGATTGACCTAAACCAACTTGGCACATTTTATATGATTGACCTAAACCAGCTTCCTGGACTTGATTCTTACAGAGCCCTCCAGAAGAAACCATGACCCCATGTTCCTGTGTATGCCACAGGGACACGAGGGGTGATGCCCCTGTCCCACTGTGGAGCTTCTCTATGCCACCTTGCAGCGCACAATGTCCCCTTTGTCCTCATTGAATGAAAACGCAGTGCTACCCTGACGCTCAGTCCTGAAGACCTCTCGGTTCTCTTCTCATTGGACACAGTGTTTCTTGCCCAGCACACAAAGTCCATACCTCAGAGAAGTATTGGACACAGAATGACACTGCATATTCTTAGCAAGGGTGGCTGAAGATAAATATTAGATTCTTTGCAGAAAATCTCAGTGAATTGCTCCCAAATATTCCTAGAGGCTCGTCCTGGCTCAGATGCCTCCAGAACTGCATGTGGCATGCGGCTACATTGGGGGCCACCAGCAAAAGTGAGGAGCCCTGCCCAGCAACTAGCTAAGAAGGATGGGAGGAGAAGTCATTCAGAAGCCTCTCATTAACAGAGGCAGTGTAAATGAAGGAAGTGGCCACAACATGACCATTCAAAATGCCGTAAGACATACTGAGGGGTTATATACTGTACTAAAAAGAGTTTTTTTGTGGCACAGTGACATGGTTTATCCATTAAGAAGCCATACAACATTGACCTGGGTGGTGACGGGATTTGTGTTCAGTTTAATTGAGGTATATACTTGGCATACAGTAAACGCGCACATTCGAATTTTGCAAGGTGATTAATACATACACTTAGATACCTATCCGTTCATGATGAGATGGTGAGGGGAATGTTTAGGTGATAGCAGACATCGGCGACTGTGGTCTTACAGTAACATAAATCAAGAGAAACACTCAAAACACCAAACATCACACACACACTCAGGTTCACACCATATGGATTCACATGACACACACTCACACCCATGCACAGAAATCTACACCACCTCATGGAACTGGGGATCATGGTCTCGGTTCGTTGCCTAGAAAATCAGTTTCTATGACCACGTCTCCGATTCTCTTTGCCAGCAGGAAGCTAGAATCAAAGTGGCTCCCCACATTAAGCCAGCAAGAATACTACCCTTTCTCAGTTTCGAGATTTTTCCTCAGGAAATGAAGAATTCTAGAATACGTACCGTCTTCAAGGGCAAAAGGAACCACCTGAAATGACAGAACATACAAAGAGTGTCACATCCTGCAGGGTCCTGTTTGCACAGGCCTTTGCTCAAATCGGTTACGTTAGAAAATCAGATGGGAAATGCTGGAAGTGTCAACGGAACCCACCAGCAAGAACAGGACAAAACTACTCAGGTCGAAGGGCACAAACTATACTGGGGAACTTTCTCACAAGACCATTTTAGGTGAGCAATTACAAACTTCTCTTCCAGAGAGGAGAATTTGCTAAGACAAACAGCTCCCACCCAACCCATATGATTTATAACTGCTGCAGTCATTTTTGAAGGTTCCTTAGAATCAGTTATCAGTTGGTACTAGACTTCCTCTTGACACTCTTGCGACCAAGTAAATGTCTGTATCATTGGGAATGTACGTGCTCACATTTTTATACCTTCGTTTTAAGGACAAAGAAAAAAAATCCCCATTTCTATTGCAAGGGAAGCGGGGTGAGCATACCTTGGTGATAGATGTCACCTCATCTGACCTCTCACTAGGAGTCTCCTTCTGCAGGTCCTCGGGGGGATCTGTGAGGAGACAGAGTGACTGTCAGTCCACGGTGCTGCTGCTTATGAAGGATTAGGGAGCTCTGCTGAGTGCTGACAGGGGCTAGAGTGTACTGATGAGGGTGGTGGGTAAGTAGGAACTGAACTGCTGCCAGGCCTCCTCCTTGCTCAAGAAAGAAAGGCCAAGCAGAAGAGCAGAAAAGAAATGGACAAAAGAAATATGACTTTGTCTTTCTGAAAGAAACCTAATCAGTAGGAAATAATCTAACAGAGTAAACACGAACAATTGTGCCTCATTTCAAAGAAAGAATCCTGATTCTTCCTGCCTGTTTTCAAATTCAGCTAAATTGCCGCTGTCTTCATGATTTCCTCCAAGATCATTTTTTCCTCCATAATCCATACCTGCTATTCCTGTGCTCATCAAAAACACTTCTGTAAGGTATTTAACTTGATGCAAAGCAAACTTATTGGAGACATAACTCACTTCTACACTAATGATCCCATTCTATTTATACACTAATCCTTTTTTATGAAGTGAATAAAATACAGATTTGAAAACTGAAATTTCATAATGTAGAATTGATGTCATCATCTGTGATAAAGATCTGTCATTTTGTTTCTATACAACGCGTGCATGCCATTGAGTTACTGTGTGTCCTCTCTCAAACAGGCAACAGTGAGACAGTTCCTTATGTGGGAATAGCGTGGGGGGTACAGTCTCTGTCTACCCCAGCTGGGCAGGCATTTGAAACAAGATGGATGGGCACTGGGATTCCCCTACGTTGACTCTGAGTTCTCACTTGCCACCGTCCTTTGGGTTTGGGCTGACAGGATTTGGGTGTTTCTGTAGTTTGCTGTGATGCAGTCTCTTTGATTTTAACTCTTTGGGACAGAGGCTGAGGGGTGAATCCAGCACTGACAGGTATTGTTCCAGATTCTTCTTTGTGGAGCCTCACACCTCTTACAATCGGTGTGCTGACCTGCAGCATGTGGACCTTATATGTGCCTTTCACGCCAATGACTATGTCAAAGTCAGCTGTTAAAGGCACCAAAAGCTGCCCTAGTCTATGAGACCAGTGAGGACATTTAGCCTTGATAGGCAACGTTTGGGAGCTGCGTAGACCCTAGCACTTCCAGCCATGTCCACATTTACTGGAAATCCCTCGCTTTGGCAGTAATGACCCTATGGCTGAGTGTGAGTGACTGTCAGTGGTCCAGGGCATCGACATAGGGATGCATGCCTGGGTTCACATGTATCTCCTCCATATAAGAAGTAAAGAGCTTGGGCCATTCATCTCAGTTCTACCTCCATATGAGGAGACGAAATAGTAAACAAAGCTCCAAATACAGCCACGGAGGAAAGAATGACTTATGTAAAGTGCTCTGTGAAGATGAGAATCATTTTAGAAAGTGAACTGGGGAAATATGTTGTGTAACTCGGTAAAAGCCTGAGGAAAAGCACCACGCACCATGCACACATACTTGCATTCACAATCAGAACACACACTCTCAAAAAACACCCTCAAACTTCAAGCACACAAACCCCAGCACCAAAAAGTCATCACAACTGTTGGCCACAGTAGAACTGGCCAGAATTCTTTCCTGCACCACACTCCCTTCCACTACACCCCAACTTTCATTCCCGGCACGAACACAGATCGGGGGCCTTCTAGACCAAACGGCAGGAAAGCTCCACCATGGTCAGCACCCAGATTTAGCCTCAGCAACGGACTGATTCCTCAATACATACCTTTTTCGTCTTCTGTATCTATCTGCAATTAGAGAGAGAGAGAGGAAAAAAACAAAACAAAACACTGTTAGGAGAACATCATCCTGGACACTCTGCACAGGGCTTCTCTTCTCTTGATGTCTTTAGGACAGCAGATTGGAAACTTGAGTTAATGACCCCAAGAGAAAATACAGAACACCTGTGAGAAAGTTGGATTCTTCGTGGAAGGTCTGTCAATGTACTTAGATTGGCAAATGTGAAACTCTTCTTCGAGGAGGAAATGCTATGCAGAGGAAAATGCTCCCTACTCTACACTTTATGACTAATGCTGTCCTTTTGAAAGCCCTTTATAGCAAGAAAAATTAAGTAAAAAACTCACACTCGACTGTCTCCCCACCACCTGAATTATCTACCATCTGGAGTATACATGTGCATATCTTCATGATTTAATAAACAAAATAAATCAACATTTCCATCGCAAAGGAAGAAAGCAGAGCTTACATGCAGAATAGATGGGTCCTTCTCAGAGGCCTTGTCTCCAGAAGGCTCCTCCACCACAGCATCTGGGGCAGCTAGGGAAAAACAGAGCGAATGTCAATCATTGCTCATGTTGTCCAGGACGTATTCAGGCAGCTGTGCTTGATGTGCATTTTGGATGGATTTGTGTGTGGAGTGGATAACTGCTAACTACAGACTGAGATGTTCAGCAAGGCTGTCTTCCTGGGTGGATGAAGGCAGGCACAAATATGGAACAGGAAAAAAGAAAAAAGACAGCCCTTGGTTTTCTAGCTAAAGGTTACCTAATTCATGTCAAATAGTATATCTGACAAAGAGTAAACACTAAAATGCATGGTATGATTCCCAGACAGAGTCATATGACTTTTCTATGCTTTTGAGATTCAGCTAAATTGCCACTGTTTTCGTGATTTCCTCCAAGGTCACTTTTTCCTCCATAATCCATACCTGCTATTGCTGTGTTCAAACACACTTGTGTAAGGCATTTGACTTGATGCAAAGCAAACTTATTGGAGACATAACTTACTTCTACACAAACTATCCCATTCTATTTATTCACTAATCCTTTTTAATGAAGTGAATAAAATACAGAAGATTTGAAAACAGTGAAATCTCATTACGTTGAATTGATGTCGTCATCTGTGATAATGACCTTTCTATCATTGAGGTTCTATACAATGTATGCATGCCATTGAGTCACTGTGTGTCCTCTCTCAAACAGGCAGCAGACAGTGGGACAGTTCCTTACGTGAGAACGGCATGGGAGGCACAGTCTCTGTCTACTCCAGCTGGGCAGGCGTTTGCAACAAGGGGAGTGGGCATCGGGATTCCTCTAGGTTGACTCTGAGTTCTCACTTGCCATTGTCTATTGGGTTTGTGCTGACAGGATTTGGGTGTTTCTGTGGTTAGCTGTGATGAAGTCTCTTTGATTTTTAACTCTTTGGGACAGAGGCTGACGAGTGACCCCAGCACTGACAGGTATTGTTCCACATTCTTCTTGTTACAATCTGTGTGCTGACCTGTAGCATGTGAACGTTATATGTGCCCTTCATGCCAATGACTATGTCAAAGTCTACTGTTAAAGACACAGACAGCTGCCCTGGTCTATGAGACCAGTGAGGACATCTACCCTTGATAGGCAACGTTTGGGAGCTGTGTAGACCCTAGCACTTCCAGCCATGTCCACATTTACTGGAAATTCCTCCCTTTGGCAGTAAGGACCCTGTGGCTGACTGTGAGTGTCTGTCAGTGGTCCAGGGCATCGACATAGTGATGCACGCCTGGGTTCACATAGATCTCTTCCATGTAGGAGTTGAAGAGCTTGGGCCATTCATCTCAGTTCTGCCTCTATATGAGGAGATGAGATATTAAACAAAGCTCCAGATACAGCCGCAGAGGAAAGAATGACTTATGTAAAGTGGTCTGTGAACATGAGAATCTTTGTAGAAAGTGAACCGGGGGAATACGTTGTGTAACTCGTTAAAAGCCTGAGGAATCACACCACGCACATATACTCGCATTCACAATCACAGTACTCACACTCATCAAAAGCACCCTCAAACTTCAAACACACAAGCCACACATCTAAAAGTCGTCACGGCTGCTGGCCACAGTAGAACTGGCCAGGATTCTTTCCTGTACCACACTCCCCTCCACTACACCCCAACTTTCATTCCTGGCACGAACACAGATCGCAGGGCCTTCTAGACCAAAAGGGTAGGAAAGCCCCACCGTGGTCTGCACCCAGATTTAGCCTCAGCAACGGACTGATTCCTGAATACATACCTTTTTCGTCTTCTGCATCTACCTGCAATGAGAGAGAGAGAGAGAGAGAGAGAGAGAGAGAGAGAGAGAGAGAGAGAGAGAGGATGAAAGCACTGTTAGATGAACACCATCTGGACACTCTGCACAGGGCTTCTGTTCTCTTGATTTCTTTAGGAGAGCAGACTGGAAACTTGGGTTAATGACCTCAAGAGAAAACATATAGAACTCCTGTGGGAAAGTTTGATTCTTCATGGAAGGTCTCCGAGTGTACTTGGATTGGCCAATGCAAAACTCTTCTTCAAGGAGGTAAATTCTATGAAGAAATAAATGGTCCCTACTCTACAGTTTATGACTAATGCAGTCCTTTTGAATGCCATCGTGAAGTAGGAAAAATTACGTAAAAAACTCATACTTGACAATGTCCCCACCAACTCAATTGTCTACCATCTGGAATGTACATGTTCATATCTTCATGATTTAATTGTAGTACAACAAAATATATCAACATTTCCATCGCAAAGGACTGAAGGAGAACATACATGCCGAATAGATGGGTCCTTCTCAGAGTCCTTGTCTCCAGAAGGCTGCTCCACTATGACATCGGGGGAAGCTATGGAAACACAGAGCAAGTGTCAGTCATTGCTGATGCTGCCCAGGATTTACTCAGGCAGCTGGGCCTGATGTGCACTTTGGACAGAGTGTGTGGATTGGATGATTAATAACTACAGATTGAGATGTTCGGCAAGGCTGTCTCTCTGGTTGGATGAAGGAAGGCACAAAACTGGAACAGGAAAAAAGGAAAAAGACAGGCCTTGGTGTTCTAGCTAAGGGGAAACTAAACTAATCCATATCAAATGGTCAATCTGACAAAGAGTAAACACTCAAGTGCATGGTATGAATCAAGACAGAGTCATATGACATTTTTATGGTTTTGAGATTCAGCTACATTGCCACCCTCTTTGTTGCTTCTTTCAAAATCAATTCACAGATGCTACTTTTTCATTGATTAGCTCTCCTGTAAGATTTTGTTGTTGATGAAAAACAAACTGATTATGGGACTGAAATCAATTCTAGGAAAAGTACCTCATTAGATTTACTCACTAATTATTTTTCACAAACAAAATCCAATGCAAAAGATCTGAAAATGCTAAATCCCATGATTGAAAATAGTCACTAACAACCCTGTGATATTTTCCTCCCCGTTTTTCTTTTCAATAGGCCCTGCGTGCCCTTAGAGTCAGTGTCTGTCCATACTCACGCTGCCCATGGACAGTGGGGCAGTTTCTCACACCGGGGAAGCAGGGGGAAGCACTGCCGCTCCCTACCCCAACAGAGTAAAAGATTTGCAGCAAGGTTGAGGGGGCCTGGGTCTGCACCAGTACAAATTTGAGTGCTGACTTGAGAGTGTCCTTGGGTAGGTGCTTGTAGGCTTGGTGAGCTTTCGAGGTTTATTGTGATGTTATCTCCCTCTTAACTGCCTTGAAACAGGGGCTGAGGAGCAACCACAGCACTGATAGATGACGATCAACATTGTCCTCACACCTCTGTCACCCTCTCAGCTGACCAGGAGCATGTGGGCCCTCCATGTGCCTTTCACACAATGACTATGCCACGGCCAGCTGTTACATGCAACTTCGGCTACCCTGGGCTATGTGACACTAAAGATATCTTCTCAAGATGGGCTGCGTGTGGGAGCTGTGTAGGCTCTAGCACTGCCAAGCATGGCCGTAGAAGCTGGCACTTTGTTGCCAGGTCACTGATAATCTTGTGCCTCAGTGCTGAGAGACTGTCAGTAGTATGAACACAGGGACCCATGACTATGTTTAGATTTGGGGTCATTCATCTCGGCACCACCTTCACATGGAGAGAGGAAATATTAAGCGGCCTCCACATACAGCTGGGGGTTACGACGAGTTCATTATGGAAAGTGTGCAGTGGTGGGGAGCTTCTTTTGAAAAGGAGATGCTTGTATTGTGTTGTGTGATAGGGAAACTCTTCTGAGGACACACAGGCCCTCATACACACACGAACATTCACAATCACACCACCCAATATTGATAAACACCACCCCAAAACTCAAACACATAAATTGCACCACCCACATATCATGGCTTCCAAGGACTCCAAATTTTCCAAGTTGTTTCCTAGATTATCTGGTGCTTTCATTACATGCTTAACCCTCATTCCCAACATGATCATGAAATCAGGGGGACTACCAGACCAAACTGGCAAGAGAGCCCCACCTCCTTCAGCATCCAGCTTTATATTTAGCAAGTGAGTGATTAAACGATACGTACATTTTTCTTCCGGTTTGTCGTCCACCTGTCAGAAGAGAAAGGAAAACACTGTGACGATCGTATCCCCCTGAAAACTGCTCACCTAGGCTTTCTGTTCTCTTAACTTTTAGACACCAGTTGAGAAACAGTGTCTGAGTCAATGACCCCAAGAGAAAACCTACAGAATACCTGGGGGAAAGCTTTGAGCACTTCATGGAAGCTATCTCAAGTCCCTTTGAATTGGCAAGTACAAACTTCTTTTTTCAAGGAAGAAACTCTGATGCTCAGGACTCTTCTTGCCATTCTCCAGTGTGAAAGTGATGCTGTCCTTTTGGCAAGCCCTCTTGGATCATATATCAGGTGGCCACAGACTCTCACTCAACATTCTCCCAACTAAGAGAATGACTCTACCATCTAGCAGGTATGTGCTCACATTTTTAGATCGCAATTTTATTGAAAAAAAAAGAAAGAAAGAAAGCAACATTTCCATTGCCGAGGGTGGAAGGCCTTCTTACCTTCGTCGTAGATGGGACCTCCTCATCCAGATCTTCTCTTCTTAGCTCCTCCACCACAGTGTACGACACCTCCTCCACCATGGTGTCGGGAAGCTCCTGCACCACAGTGTCAGGAACCTCTCCAACCATGGTGTCTGAGAGCTCCTGCAGTACGGTGTCAGACGGAGCTAGAGGCATACAGAGTCACTGTCAGATATTGGTGGTGCTGCTCAGGACTGTCTCAGAGAGCTCTGCTTTAGGTTGATATGGGGCTAGAGAATGTGAAAGTGGGTGGTGAACAGTATGGACTGAGAGCCTTCTGGGATATTCTCGTTGGTGGATGAAAGAAAGCCAAGAAAGAGCCAGGCAAGAAAGAGAAACTAAAGCCTTTGACGGTCTAGCTCAAGGGAATCTAATCCATCAAATAGCATCTAAAATGCATGCTATGTTTCAATGACAGGATTCTGATTCCTCCTGCTCTTCTTAAAGCCAGGCTAAATTCTCACTTTCTCTAATGTTACATAACCATTTCAGCATCCACGCATTCATACATGATGCTAGTGTCTTCAGCATGTGTAATATTGGATATTTTACTTTTATTGTGATGGACTTTACATCCTATTGTGCTGCTTTTAATCATTTGTGACTATATCGGTCAATAGCATTGATTAAATTCACAATGCTGTGGACCCAGCCTTACTATCTAGACCCAAAACATTTCAAGGAATAAATCACTCTGCCTTGACGGTCTTTCCAACCCTCGTCATCTCTCCTTTCTGTTTCTAGGAATTGGGCTTTTTCAGAAACCTCATATCAATGGAATCATAAATTCTTTTTTTGTGTACGTCTGATGTCAATAAGCCCAAATTTTGCAGTGTCCATCTATATGGTACCCTATTTAAAATCTAACACACTTTTTGGGCTGAATAGTACCCCACTAGGTGGACATACCACATTTGATCCATGCAACAGGTGATGAAATTAGGGGTTCTTGCTACCATCTGACTATTGTGATAATGCCATTATGAACATTGGTGTGTGTATGAGACACTACTTGTGATATGTGATAATAGAGTCTTGTCAAAACTCACAGAATGTCAGAGCACAAGAGGAAGTTTTAGTAGACTATATGGACCTTAATTTAATAAAAATGTCTTGATACTTTTTCATTCATTTTCTTAAATGTATCTTATGAATGTAATATATTTCTAATATGGGAAATGTGAGGTACAATATAAGACCTTTGTGTATTATCCAGCATATTTTTGTGTTATCTTAACCTGTTCTAAATAACGTTTATCACGGAGCGAGATATTCAGATAATGTTGCAAAATCAGCTAGTGTGTCAACAGGAACTGGAGACCTCGTTTACTATTGAACATGATCAGATTGTGAATTGTTTGCTTCCTGACCTCCATGGTGACAGCACCACTGATGGACTAAATACATGTGTGTTTATACACATGAAATAAAAGATAAATATGACAGCCATTTTGCAATAGTCACTTAAATATGGGACACTGAAGAATTTTTCTGGAAGTACCGTAGTGAGCATTATTTCCACAGTACCTTCATCTTGCTGGTCGATCAAGTGTGCCGTGTCTTGTGGTGAGAAACGAACTCTTTCCGCCCACTTCACGCTGCCCCTCCGATAAATATAAAGAAGAGGCTCTGTTCTTCTTTCTTCCTCTACCTTAAAGCGGCCTGGGAAATGCATGACAATACATACAACTATAGACATCTTTCTGGCAGAAGATCACAGGGAAATTAGAAATAATTTCTGCACTGCTACCCGGATGACCCTCCTGAAGCCAAGTTAGGCCGAGGGAGATCATGCAGTTTGGTGTGCACATGAAACATCCACCAGACAGATTTTGTGGATGAATACCTTAATTTAGTTGACACATTATAGAAACACAGCAAAGCACAGTGAACGCGTCAGGTCTCCCGGATTCCAAACTCATTTAGAAGCTGCTTGTTGTGATGTTATCGCCCTAATTCTTAACTTCCTTGGGAAAGAGCCTAAGCAGTGTCCCCAAACTGTGACAAATGTTTACAGTGCTACGTGGAGCCTCAGCCTTGTAGAATCCTAGAGCTAATCAGAAGCTTGTGGACCCTACAAGTGCCTTTAACACCAATGAGTGTCACAAAGTAAGCTGTTAGATCCAAATATAGCAGCCCTGGACTGCGTGACCACTGGGGCCTCCCATTCATGATGGGCTGTGGGTGGGAGGTAGTTGGCGCTTCCAGGGATGACCACAGATGCCGAAACTCCTTGCTCTGTGGCTAATGACCCTGTGACAGAGTGGTGAGTACAGGACAGTGATCAAAATCATCAATATAGGGACCCACACCTGAGTCACGATATGCCTCTTTCACGGAGAAGGTAAAAGTTTGGACAATTCCTCACTGCAATACTTCCATCTGAAGAGATGGATTATTAACAAATGTCCAGATACAGTCGGGGAGCGGAAAGAAGGAGTTAATAATGTAAAGTGTACAGTAGTGAGGAGGTTTCTTTAGAAGATGAAAGCATGTCTTGTGTTGTGTGAGTGGGTCAATCTCCTGAGAAAAAACAATCTCATGCAGACTCACATTCAGAATCACATCACACAAACTCATAAAAACCCCAAATGTCTGAAACACCCGTTCTTCACACCTACGTATAATCCTTGCTTCTGAGGACTAAACAACTGACCAGAGAACTTTCCTGTGTGATCACTTTCTGTCATTACACCCCTAACCCTCATCCCAGGGGCAGGATTGCAGAATCACGGGGCTTCCACACCCAATCGGTAGGAATGGCACACCTTCTTCAGAACCTAGCTTTCTCGTCAGTGACTGTGTGATTAAACAATACGTACGTTTTTCACTGCGTCTGTCGTACGCCTGTCATGGGAGAAAAGAAAACATTGTGAGGATCATATACCCCTGGACACTATTCGCACAGGCCTTCTATTCTCTTGAGGACTCGAGGATACCAGATGGGAAACAGGGCCTGAGTTAATTACCACAAGGGAAAATGTACAGAACATTTGTGGGGAAGCTTGAGGCACTTCATAAAAGCTGTCTCAAGCCCCTTTGATTTGGCAATTACAAAATTCTTTTTACTCGGAGGAAACTGCTCTGTAGAGGACACTGCTTATGACCCTACAGTGTGTAAGTAATGCTGCCCTTTTTGAATGCCCTCTTGAATCAGCTTTCCGGTGGTGGTAGACTCTCATTCGACATTGTCCTAACTAGTACAGTGTCTCTATCACCTAGCAGGTACATGCTCACATTTTCAGATTGTCCTTTTATTGAAAAAGAAGTAAAGCAACATTTCCATTTCTGAGGGTGGAAGGCATTTTTACCTTGAGAGCAGATGGGATCTCCGCACTGGACGGCAATCTAGGAAGTGGCTGCACCCCGGTGGTAGCGGGAGCTAGGGGGACACAGAGTCACCATCAGTTATTGGTGATGCTGCTCAGGACTATCCCAGAGAGCTCTGCTCAAGTTCGTTGTGGGGCTAGAGAATGTGGAAGTGGATGGTGAACAGTATGGACTGAGCGTCTTCTGGGACATTCTCATTGTTGGACGAAGAAAGCCAAGGAAAGAACCAGGAAAGAAGGAGGAATAGAGCTTTTGAAGGTCTAGTTCAAGGAAATCTAATACATCAAATAGCATCTAAATTGCATGCTATGTTTCAATGACAGGGTTCTGATTATCCTGCCCTTCTTAAAGCCTGGCCAAATTCCCACTTCCTCTAATGTACAAGACCATTTCAGCATCCATGCATTCATATATGACGCTAGTGTCTTCAGCATAAAAAATATTTCATATTTTACTTTTAATATGATGAACTTTACATCATATTTATGCTGCTTTTAATCATTTGTGACTACATTGGTGAATAGCATTGATTACGTTCACAGTGCTGTGGACCCAATCACTGCTGTCCAGACCCAAAATATTTCCAGGAATAAATCACTCTGCCTTGACCCTCTTTCCAAACCTGTGACTCCTCTTTTCTGTTTCTAGAAATTGGGCTGTTTCAGAATCCTCGTATCAGTGGAATCATAAATGATTTTTCTCTGTAGGCCTGATGTCAACACGCCCAACATTTTTGCAGTGACTATCTATATTATACCCTATTTAAAATCGAACACACGTGTTTTGCCTGAATAGTATCCCACTAGGTACACACACCACATTTTATCCATTCAATACTTGAAGAAATTAGGGGTTCTTGCCACCATCTGACTATTGTGAATCATGCCATTATGCACATTGGTGTATGTATGAGACACTACTTGTGAAATATGATAAAATGGTCCTGTCAAAACTCACAGAATGTCAGAGCTCAAAGAGTAAGTTTTTATAGACTATATGGACTTTTACTTAATAAACATGTATTGAAATCTTTTCATTCATTTTCTCCAATGTATCGTAAAAATGTGAGATATTCCTAATAGGAGAAACGGGAACTAGAATATAGGACTTTTGTTTATTATCTAGTTAACTTACGTGTTAATTGAAACCTGTTCTAAATAACGTCTATCAGGGAGGGAGTTTTCAGATGATGTCGCAAAATCAGCTAATGTGTGAACATGAACTAGAGACCTCTGCATCCTGACCTCCATGGAGACTGCACCCCTGATGGACTGAATACATGTGTGTTTGTATCCATGAAATAAAACATAAATATGACAGCCATTTTGCCATAGCCACTTAAATATGAGACACTGAAGAATTTCTCTGGAAGTGCCTTCGTGAGCACTATTTCCACAGTACCTTCATCTTCCTGGTCTATAAAGTGTTCCGTGACTTGTGGTGAGAAACGGACTCTTTGAGCCCGATTCTCGCTTCCTCTCTCATAAATATTCTGTTCATGTTCTGTTCTTGATTCCTCTTCCATACAGCGGCCTGTGAAATGCATGAGAATACAGAGAACACTACATATCTTGCTGGCAGAAGACAACAGGGCAATTTGGAATAATTTCTCCACAGCTAAGCAGATGACCCTCCTGCAGCCAAATTAGACTGAAGGAGATCATGCATTTTGGTGTGGACAACAAATGTCCACCAGATAGATTTTGTGGGCGACTACCTTAATTTAGTTGAGCCATTCTAGAGACACAGCAAAGCACAGTGACTGCTTCTGGTCTCTGAGATGTCAAACTCATTTAGAAGCTGCTTGTTGTGATGTGATCGCCCTGATTCTTAACTTCTTTGGGACAGAGACTGAGGAGCGACTCCAGCTCTGACAGATGTTTACAGTGCTAAGTGGAGCCTTTACCTTGTAGAATCTTAGAGCGAACCAAAAGCTTGTGGACCATGCAGGTGCCTTTCACACCAATGACTACGGCAAAGTCGGCTGTTAGATCCAGCTATGGCTGCCCTAGACTGCGCGACCACGGGGGCCTCCCATTCATGATGGGCTGTATGCGATTCCAGGCATTGCCACAGATTCTGAAAATCCCTTGCTCTGTGACTAATGACCCTGTGACAGAGTGGTGAGTACAGGACAGTGGTCAAGAGCATCAACTTAAGGACTCACACCTAAGTCACATTATGCCTCTTTCACGAAGAAGGTCAAAGGTTTCGGCCATTCTTCACTGCACGACTTCCATCTGAGGAGATGGATTAGTAACAAACGTCCAGATACAGTCGGGGAGCGGAAAGAAGGAGTTAATAATGTAAAGTATACAGTAGTGAGGAGGTTTCTTTAGAAGATGAAAGCATGTCTTGTGTTGTGTGAGTGGGTCAATCTCCTGAGAAAACACAGTCTCACGCAGACTCACATTCACTCACTATCACACCACACAAACACATAAAAACCCCAAATGTCTAAAACACCCGTACTTCACACCTACATATTATCCTTGCTTCTGAGGACTAAACAACTGACCAGAGAACTTTCCTGTGTGACCACTTTCTGTCATTACACCCCTAACCCTCATTGCTGGGGCAGGATTGCAGAATCACAGGGGCTTCCACACCAAATCGGCAGGAATGGCCCATCTTCTTAAGCACATAGCTTTCTCGTCAGTGAGTGAGTGATTAAACAATTTGTACCTTTTATACCGGGTCTGTCGTACGCCTGTCATGAGAGAAAGGAAAACATGGTGAGGATCACATACCCCTGGACACTATTTGCTCAGCCCTTCTGTTCTCTTGATGATTCGAGGATACCGGATGGGAAACATTGCCTGAGTCAACGACCACAAGAGAAAATGTACAGAACTCCTGTGGGAAATCTTAAGCTCTTCATAGAAGCTATCTCAAGCCCCTTTGATTTGGCAATTACAACATTCTTTTTTCTCGCAGGAAACTATTCTATAGAGGACACTGCTTATGACCCTACAGTCTGTAAGTAATGCTTCCCTTTTCGAATACCCTCTTGAATCAGCTTTCAGGTGGTCATAGACTCTCTTTTGTCATTTGCCCACCGAGTACCTTGTCTCTATCATCTAGCAGGTACATGTTCACATTTTCAGATTGTCATTTTATTGAAAAAGAAGTAAGCAACATTTCCATTTCTGAGGATGGAAGGCCTTCTTACCATGAAAGCAGATGGGACCTCCACATTGGATAGAAACCGAAAACGCTTCTGCACCCTGGTGGTAGAGGGACCTAGGGAAAGACAGAGTCACGATCAGTTATTGGTGATGCTGCTCAGGACTGTCTCAGAGAGCTCTGCTCAATTTCATTGTGGAGCTAGAGAATGTGGAAATGTGTGGTGAACTGTTTGGACTGAGTGTCTTCTGGGACATTCACATTGGTGGATGGAATAAGGCCAAGGAAAGAATCAGGCAAGAAAGAGAAATAGAGCCTTTGATGGTCTAGCTCAAGGGAATCTAATCCATCAAATAGCATCTAAATTGCATGCTAAGATTCAATGACAGGGTTCTGATTCCTTCTGCCCTTCTTAAAGCCTGGCCAAATTTCCACTTCCTCTAATGTACAAGACCATTTCAGCATCCATGCATTCATACATGACGCTAGTGTGTTCGGCATAAATAATATTGGATATATTACTTTTATTGTGATGAAGTTTACATCATATTTATGCTACCTTTAATCATTTGTGACTACATCGGTGAGTAGCATTGATTACGTTCACAGTGCTGTGGACCTATCACTGCTGTCTAGACCCAAAACATTTCCAGGAATAAATCACTCTGCCTTGACCCTCTTTCCAAACCTTGTGATCTCCTCTTTTCTGTTTCTAGGAATTGGGTTTTTTCAGAAACCTCGTATCAGTGGAATCATAAATTGTTGTTTTTCTCGGTAGGCCTGATGTGAACACGCCCAACATTTTTGCAGTGACAATCTATATTGTACCCTATTTAAAATCTAACACATGTGTTTTGCCTGAATAGTATCCCACTAGGTACACACACCACATTTGATTCGTTCAATACTTGAAGAAATTAGGGGTTCTTGCCACCATCTGACTATTGTGAATCACGCCATTATGCACATTGGTGTATGTATGAGACACTACTTGTGAAATATGATAAAATGGTCCTGTCAAAACTCACAGAATGTCAGAGCTCAAAGAGTTTTTATAGACTGTATGGACTTTTACTTAAGAAACATGTATTGATATCTTTTCATTCATTTTCTCCAATGTATCGTAAAAATGTCAGATATTCCTAATAGGAGAAATGGGAACTAGAATATAGGACTTTTGTGTATTATCTAGTTAACTTATGTGTTAATTGAAACCTGTTCTAAATAACGTCTATCAGGGAGGGAGTTTTCAGATAATGTTGCAAAATCAGCTAATGTGTGAACATGAACTAGAGAGCTCGTTTACTATTGAACATGAGCCAGATTTGAATTGTCTGTGCATCCTGACCTCCATGGAGACTGCACCACTGATGGACTGAATACTCGTGTATTTGTACCGATGAAATAAAAGATAACTATGACTGCCTTTTTGCCATAGCCACTTAAATATGGGACACTGAAGAATTTCTCTGGAAGTACCTTAGTGAGAACTACTTCCACAGTACCTTTCATCTGGCTCGTCGATAATGGATGCCGTGTATTGCGGCGAGAAACGGACTCTTTGAGCCCGATTCTTGCTTCCCCTCTGAGAAATAGAAGGACCATACTCTGCTACACTTGCTTCTTCTTCCTGACTGTGGCCTGGGAAATGCGTGACAATAAAGAGAACTGTAGACATCTGGCTTGCAGAAGGCAACAGAGAAATTAGGAATGATTTCTCCACATCTACCCAGATGACCCTTCTGAAGCCAACTGAGACTGAAGGAGATCGTGCATTTTGGTGTGCATATAAAACATCCACCAGATAGATTTTGTGGGCGACTACCTTAATTTAGTTGAGCCATTCTAAAGACACAGCAAAGCACAGTGACTGCTTCTGGTCTCTGAGATGTCAAACTCATTTAGAAGCTGCTTGTTGTGATGTGATCGCCCTGATTCTTAACTTCTTTGGGACAGAGGCTAAGGAGCGACTCCAGCTCTGAGAGATGTTTACAGTGCTATGTGGAGCCTCAACCTTGTAGAATCTTAGAGCGAACCAAAAGCTTGTGGACCCTACAGGTGTCACTCCAATGACTACAGCAAAGTCGGCTGTTAGATCCAACTATGGCCCCCCCAGACAGCGCGACCACTGGGGCCTCCCATTCATGATGGGCTGTGTGTGGGAGCCGCTTGGCGCTTCCAGGCATTGCCACAGATTCTGAAACTCCCTTGCCCTGTGGCTGATGACCCTGTGACAGAGTGGTGAGTACAGGACAGTGGTCAAGAGCATCAACTTAAGGACCCACACCTGAGTCACAATATGCCTTTCACGAAGAAGGTCAAATATTTCAGCCATTCTTCACTGCACGACTTTCATCTGAGGAGATGGATTAGTAACAAACGTCCAGATACAGTCGGGGAGCGGAAAGAAGGAGTTAATAATGTAAAGTGTACAGTAGTGAGGAGGTTTCTTTAGAAGATGAAAGCATGTCTTGTGTTGTGTGAGTGGGTCAATCTCCTGAGAAAACACAATCTCACGCAGACTCACATTCACAATCACACCACACAAACACATAAAAACTCCAAATGTCTTAAACACCCGAGCTTCACACCTACATATTATCCTCACTTCTGAGGAGTAAACAACTGACCAGAGAACTTTCCTGTGTGACCACTTTCTGTCATTACACCCCTAACCCTCATCCCCGGGGCAGGATTGCAGAATCACGGGGCTTCCACACCAAATCGGCAGGAATGGCCCAACTTCCTAAGCACCTAGCTTTCTCGTCAGTGACTGAATGATTAAACAATACGTACGTTTTTCACTGGGTCTGTCGTACGCCTGTCATGGGAGAAAGGAAAACACTGTGAGGATCATATACCCCTGGACACTATTCGCACAGGCATTCTGTTCTTTTGATGACTCGAGGATACCAGATGGGAAATAGTGCCTGAGTCAACCACCACAAGGGAAATTGTATAGAACTCCTGTGGGGAAGCTTGAGGCACTTCATAAAAGCTGTCTCGAGCCCCTTTGATTTGGCAATTACAACATTCTTTTTGCTCGGAGGAAATTTGCTCTATAGAGGCCACTGCTTATGACCCTACAGTCTGTAAGTAATGCTGCCCTTTTTGAATGCTCACTTGATTCAGCTTTCCGGTGGTCGTAGACTCTCATTCGACATTCTCCTAACTAGTACAGTGTCTCTATCATCTAGCAGGTACATGCTCACATTTTCAGATTGTCATTTTATTGAAAAAGAAGTAAAGCAACATTTTCATTTCTGAGGGTGGAAAGCCTTCTTACCTTGACAGCAGATATGATCTCCGCACTGGACCACACTCTAGGAACCTGCTGTACCCCGGTGGTGGCAGGAGCTAAGGGGACACAGAGTCACCATCAGTTATTGGTGATGCTGCTCAGGACTGTCTCAGAGAGCTCTGCTCAATGTCATTGTGGGGCTAGAAAATGTGGAAGTGAGTGGTGAACAGTATGGACTGAGCGTCTTCTGGGTCATTTGCGTTGGTAGAGAAAAGAGGGCTAAGGAAAAAAGGAGGGAAGAAAGGGAAACCGAGTCTTTGAAAGTCTACCTCAAGGGAATCAAATCCATCAAATAGCATCTAAATTGCATGCTATGTTTCAATGACAGGATTCTGATTCTCCTACCCTGCTTAAAGCCTGGCTAAATTCTCATTTCCTATCATTTACAAGACCATTTCGGCATCCAAGCATTCATATATGTATATAGCATGTATAATATTGGAAATTTTACTATTATTGCAATGAAATTTCCATCAAATTTAGGTGACTTTTAGTCATTTGTTACCATATCTGTCAGTAGCATTGATTACATAACACTGCTGTGGACCCATCCCTGCTGTCTAGACCAAAAATATTTCTAGGCATAAATCACTCTGCCTTCATCCTTCTTCCAGTCCTTGCAATTTGTTTTTCTGACTCTAGATAGAAAATTCTGGAACTGGGCTTTTTCAGAAACCTCATATGCATGGAATCATAAATTACTGTCCTTATGTGCAGACACGATATCATTAAGCCATCCATTTTTTCAAGGTCTCTCCATGTTGTAGCCTATTTTAAAACCTGATTACTTTTATTGCGGAATACTATCCCACGAGGTGTATACATCACATTTGATCCACTCATCGTTTGATGGACTTTGGGGTTCTTTCTGTCTGGCTATTGGGAATAATGCCATTATGAACATTGGTGTATGATACACTACTGGTAATATAAGAAGTTACGATCCTGTGAAACTCACAGAATGTCACAGCAGAAAGGGTGAATTTTAATGGAATGTATGGTCTTTTAATTAATAAAAATGAACTGATATTTTTTCACTCATTGTTACAAATATATCTCCCAAACTTAAGATGTATTGAATAGCGGAAACTGGTGGGGTAGGATGTCGGTACATTCTGTATTATCTAGTCACCTTTCCTGTGAATATAAACCTGTTCTAAATAATGTCTATTAATTTTTACAAATCTGACACCTAGTATCAGGGAGAGATCTATTCAGATAATGTTTCCAAATCAGCTAATATGTGAACATGTAGTAGAGACCTTGTTCACTATTAAACATGAACCACATTGTGAGTTGTCAGAACATCCTGACGTCCATGGTGACGGCACCACAGATGGACTGAATACACATGTATTTCCACCCTCGAAATAAAAGAAATTCATAGCTTAGTGTTTTTACAAATCATAAGTCATTTAACATGGGACACTGAAGAAATTTCCTTGAAGTATCTTAGCTAGCATTATTTTCACAGTACCTTTCTCTGAATGAAAAGTATAGATGGTGACATCTTTTGAGAAGCGGACTCTTCTGACACCCTCCCTCATTGATTCGAGAGAATCATCCTCCTCATCACAGCACCCTGAGAAAAGCATGACAATATAGAGAACTGTAGATGTGTTGTTGGCAGAAGAACACAGGGAAATTAGCAATAATTTATTCACAGCTACCCAGAAGACCCTCCTGAAGCTAAAGTAGACTTAGGAAGATCGTGCAGTTTGGTGTGCACGTAAAACACCCACGAGACAGGATTTTGAGGGCCAATATCTTAATTTAATTGAGACATTAGAGAAACACAGCAAAGCACAGTGACCATGTCCAGTCCCCTAGTTTCTAAATGTATTTAGAAGCTTCGTCTCCCAAGGAAACTCATGCAGACACCTTGGGGCCTTAGTGCACTCTTCTGTGATGAGAAAAAGTTACCATGGCCTACCTATAACTATTAACTGATGAGGCTAAAAGTGATTGAACAGAGGTAAAGCTTCAGAAAAAGAAGTGACCGCTTCCAAGTCATTACTCCTTAAGTGCCCAATCATTGTGTGACTGCAAGTTCAAGCTAGATGTTTGGTAGTGGTTCCATCTAGAGAGTGGACTTGGATGACTCCACAGCATTAGAAGGTGGTAGGTTCCTTTTCATTGTTTCCATAGTGATGATGCTTTCTATCTCATGGAGAGTATCTGTTGTCATCTCCTGGAGTGCCCACAACAACCCTACAGCCGGAGAGGTAAAGCAGGTGCTGAGACCCATACTTTACAGTGAAGATCACAGAAATTTGGAGAGATTAATCAACTTGCCCAGAGTCACAAGAGCGACCAGTGATGGGTTTGGGGTATGAACATGTTTGGTGTCCTGAGGACAGAGTCCCAGAACCCCTCTGAAACCTGACTCCATTCTCGGCATGCCTGAAATAAACGCTCTTCTCACTGTCTCTCTGAGATGCTACTGCCCTAGGTTACTGTGCGATAGAAATAATGCCCTAGAAGAGGAGGCTGAGCCACTAGGAGTCCAATTTTGTCACAGTTTCCAGCTCCTCCCTTTCTGTCTCTGACCCCACATATGACACTTCCCCCCGATCATAGCCCCTCAGAGGAATAAGGACGTCCCAACCTGTGGCCGTCCTCCCGCAGCGTCAGCCCACAGTCAGCTTTCTCACTCTGAGACTTCTCCATTGCAGAGGACTCTCCTGGGTCACAAGTGGTCTGGGTGACTCTCAAGTCAACTCAGAGCATTCTGGACCAACTGCCTGCCATACGACAACATTCTAAATCTTAGCAACCCTGGACTTGATACCAATGACCCGAGGATGTGGTGCTTTAGGCATTCAATGATTTAAGTCTGAAAGCTCCACTGTCTGTTTATTGCTCGGAGCAACAGTCTGAGTAGCTTGAGGTAAGACCTGGCTGAAAGCGGACTCTGGTTGTTCCAGCACTGAGTGTGCACCTTCCCCGCCCAAGTCCGTCTTCAACAAAATTCAGAGTCTACTACTACGTCCTCCAACTCTAGATCATTCGGTGGCAGTGGACAGAGCCCCATGTCCTCTGACAGGGGTCTCTCCTTAGACAGCCTATGACCCCACACCAGGACCCTTGAGGAGAACAACCAAGCCCTCCTAATCTAAGTCACCCAGTGTTCATTCCACCTATTCGAAGGCTCTGTCCCATTTCACAGCTTTCCCAGACAGCACCCACATTCCCAGTGATCCTGTCCACATCCGCCCATGGACATGCCCCATGACATCCCAGCTTCGCTCCTTTCTAAAATCTCTGCATTTAGACTGCTCATGTTTGGCACCTATTGTCACATCCACATTCTGAGCAGTTGACCTGCAATTCCCCTTTCCTGTCATGTCTACTGCTGAGGTGGGCTCTCAACCACTGTGAATCCATGGAAAAATACTCCCCACCTGAAGTAGTGTGGGAGGGCTCCCTCTGGATCTGTTCTCTGCACGAGTGGGGACAAAGTGTTTACTAGGGAATCTTACATTACTCTAACTTGAGGAAAATTGTTAAGGCAGTCCACTTGAGAGAAGAATCCTAAATATCAATCAAGTTATACTACAATCCTATAAAGACACTTACAAGCCTGGAGTCAAAATGAGAGAGGTGGCAATGGTTTTACAAGATGACAAACAGATTTTCGGTAGTTTAACCAGCCCTTTTGAAGGAGCAGCATTCACAATATCAGTATGAACGTACCTCTACAACAAATGAAGTTTCCCATCTCAAGGTCTCGAGCAGTGAGTCTCTGAGTACTTCTCGCCTCCTCTCTCTCAACTCACAGAGTGACAGTTGCAACGAGCAGTGAGTCTCTGAGTACTTCTCGCCTCCTCTCTCTCAACTCACAGAGTGACAGTTGCAACAGAAGGCAAGAAGCGCATCATCACATTACCACGGTGACGGGTCATGTCACAGAACTTTCAGAATGAGCGCACGCTGCACATTCTGGGTCCAACTGCTGCTTTCGAGACACTTGTGTGTTTACATGGGCAAGAGCGGCAGTTAAGAGAATTAAAACAGAAAACGTGTTTTCTTTCAAAAATGAACACCAGGCTCCCAAATTGTTATTCTCTTTCTGAAAAACATGATATGTGAGAGAAAACAACTTGCCCATGCAAACAGAGTTAATAATGATAATTTCAGGCTGAACATGTCAAATCTAACACATTGGCCGTATGAAGTTGTTCCATTCTGGATTACAGTATGATCCGCATCCATTTCCACTACTCCTGAGTCACCAGACTTTTCTACAAAACAACTGAAAAAGTGTTCCACATCAATTCAAAAGCAACATTCGTAGAAATCAGATTTCGAAAGTTGTATTTTTCTCCAAGCATATAACTATGTTATATAAATTCTCTTATTCTCTAAACCTATATTCTTTATCTACATACTTATATAAAACTCTATGCTGAATTATTTCTCAGTCTCTGTGAATTCATGGGACAATTTCATGTCATTATGTATATTCAAGACTGGCTCTTCACTGAAAAAATAAGAAAAAGAATCACTGTATTTTTTTAATAGTGGGTTGGGCGATAATACATAATCAGTGATTTTGTAAATAAAATTGTAGATGACCCAAAACTCTAGATAGAATTCATTGTGTGTTCTGGCTCATATGTGGACCAGTCACACTCATTCTTATTTTGTTTTATTTTAGTTTTTGATTAAGTTGATTGGGGTAACATTGCTTAATACAATTATATACTTTTCAGTTGTATATTATCATTTGACATGTATATATTCTATTGTGTCTTTACCACCCAAAGTCCAGTTGCCTTCAGCTACCATATATATGATCCCCTTTACCCACTTCACTTCCCTCTACCCTCCTCTATTTAATTACTTTTGCCCCGTCAAACTACCCCCTCCTCCCCCAACCCCTACACTTTGGTAACACTAGTCCATTGTCTATGCCCACGAGTGTCGGTTTGTTTGTCCTGTTCATTTGTTGCTTTTAGATTTATATCTCACATATAAGTGATGTCATGTGATTTTCAACGTTTTCTGTCTGGCTATTTCACTTAGCATGATTATCTCGAGGTCCATCCATATTGTATCGAATGGCAGTATTTCATCTCTTCTTATGGATGAGGAAAATATTTCATTGTATATATGTACCACAGCTTCTTTAGCCAATCATCTACCGTAGGAAGATATTTCATTGTATACATGTACCACAGCTTCTTTAGCCAATCATCTATCTTTAGCCAATCATCTATCGTAGTACAATCATCTATGCACTGACCACTGTGAATGATGCTGCTATGAACATCAGTATGCAAATATCTTTTTGGATAAGGATTTTCAAGTCTTTGTGGTAAATACCCTGTAGAGGGATGGCTGGATCATATGGCAGATCAATTCTTCGTTTTTTGGGTTTTTTTTTTGCAGAAATTCCATACTGTTTTCTATAGTGGCTGTACCAACTTGCAGTGCCACCAGCACTGTATGAGGGTTTCTTTTTTTCTGCATTCTCTCCAACATTGGTTATTATCTGCCCTGTTGATTATAGCTACAGGTGTGAGGTGATGTCTCATTGTAGTTTTAATTTGCACTTCCGTAATAGCTAGCGATGTTGAGCATCTTTTCACATACTTGTTGGCTATTTGTATGTCCTCTAGGGAGAAGTGTCTGTTCAAGTCCCTTGCCCATTTTTGAAAGGATAGCTTGTTTTTGTTGTTGTTGTTCTTGAGTCGTACGAGTTCTTCGTATATTTTTGGATATTAGGCCTTTATCGGAGGCAAAGCTTGCAAATATATTTTCCCACTCGGATGCCTTTTTCTTTACCTTGTTGACGGTTTCTTTTGTTGAGCAGAAACTTTTGTGTTCCATGTCGTCCCATTAGTTTACTTTTGCTTTTGCCTGCCTTGCTTTTGAGGTCAAATTCATAAAATCCTCTTTACGTCCAAGGTCCTTGAGCTTAGTTCCTATGTTTTCTACTATGCATTTTACTATTTCAGGTCTTACATTCAGACCCCATTTGGAGAACAGTATAAAGCAGAGGACTTCCTCTCTGCTGTCCCCTCCCTGTGTGTTCATGGTTAATGGAGAATCAATGTGGAAATATAGGAAAAGCCTATAGAGACATGTGAGGGTGTCAGTGTTATCTGGTGGTTCATAATAAATGTCAAAAGACATACAGAAATTTACCCGTTCTTAAGTCCAGAGACCAAAGCTAGAAAGCTATTGAAGGGAGAAAGAAACACAATCAGATTTTTATATATGTTCTATAGCACTTTTCGAAATTCCTACAAGGCTGTTATTCCTGCTGCTCTTTGTGTGTGTTTATAGACATACACGCATACATAAATATATACATACATACATACACACAAACACATACATGTGTTTAGAACTTTCCATTCAAATTGGTGGCCTGAAACACTGGCATTATTCTGCTGGTCGTCATGGGTTGGCATTCCGACGAGGGGCAGTGGGCTGGCACTTTTCTGCTCTGTGATATTGAGTCTTAGCAGAGAAGTCCCACATGCAGGAAGAATGGACTAGCAGGCATTGGGAGGCTCTGGAAGTGACTCAATCCCATGTCTGTAGCTAGACCTGGATTTGGCTGAAGGATACACATGCCAGTGTGGCCTGGGTGTCCTCACAGCAAGGCACTTTCAAATGATCCAGATCTGGTACTGGGTGGCTGACAGCTCACAGGGCAGTGACCTGAGTGATCAGGCGGATGCTCATGGCCACGTCAAGCATAACCGTACACGGACACAGTGTTGTTTCCAAGGCATCTGTCAATGAAAAGAAACATTAGTGGCACTTCTGGTTTATAAGGAGGGGCCAAGACCCCAATTCTACTTGGGAAAATTATTGAAGAAATTGCAAACATGTTTGAATCTTTCACATGTATAAACTAGTTTTAAAATACTCACTAGCAGATGTAGATCTCCAAACAATGGGTACAAGAAATGGCACCTTTTCCCCACAGCCAAGTGTACTAAAGATGTGGAGTCGACTCCTGCCTCCACCACCATGACCTGTTTGACAAGTAAACACAACCACTTAGGAAATCTTACCGGAGACTTTTGCAATATCAAATATAGGCCTACACTGATGCAGAGTCCACCCTTCACATTGGGCCACTGAAGGTGTTGAAGGAGCTAGCATGGTCTGGAAGATCCATAAACCAGAACAGAGTCCCACATGGAGGTCCTGAACGGAAGGCAAGTAGAATCAAGGAGTCAGCCAGGGGACATTTCAGTGGTGCAGGCAGGAAAGAGTGGAGACCAGCTGGAGTGAGGGAGAGAGGATAGGGATGCAGATGGGCACACAGGAATGAGAGGTGATGCAGGATGAAATTCTGCAAGAGATGCTCGGGGACCAAGGCCCATATTCTCTCTGCAGAGTGCACAGGCATGGCCCAGCTCCTGTCCTGACAAATGCACGGTCTGATTAAGCATCAGAGCCACCGGCCTCTCGGAAATGCTTTTGGCCTCATGTGTCAGCACTTAACATGCACACCCCGATGGGCCCAGTCATTTCACTCCGAGGAGGGTTTCCTGCAGATACGGGGGCCCGGGAGATCCAAGATCTCCTATCATTGCACCAAAACCTGAGTCAGGAAGGTGGAGAAACAGCCTACCTCCTGACAACAAGGAACTCAGGAAATTAATGACTATGTGATGATCACTTAGATGTTGAGACTTGAGGAAAATGTTTGATATCTGCATATTAAAAGAACACCCTGAGCTTTTTGAATATGCACTTGCTAATGGCAGGGTGTATGATACATTACTGGGCTTTCAAGAAAGAAAAGTCCTCTGTTTGTCTAAAGAACAGTAAAAAGCAAATAAGCTATAAGCTAAAGAAAATTAGAACCTCATCATCCTCCTTGTAATAACTGATGGAAGAGAATGGTGTACTATAGTTACATGAAGAACAGTGAGACTTGATTTTATATGCAATCATGTAACTCATGGGGATAAATGTACTGGGATCTACGTCATCAGGCACGATCTCCGATACTGCTGTTCCCATGACCTTCTTCCAGAGGAATAAAAAAGAGACTTCACAAAATAAAATTTCCAAGAAGACACTGACCTATGGACATGTGGAAAGAACTAAATTTGCTGTTATTTTTCTCAATTTATATAATAATTCATTGAGTCCTAACTTGTTCAGAGTGTGTTTCTATTCATGTGCTTTAATATATATATATATATATATATATATACTTGTTCAGAGTGTGTTTCTATTCATGTGCTTTAATTTATATATATATATATATATATATATATATATATATATATATATATATACACACACACATATATATATGTGTGTATATATATATTTAAAAAAAACATTTAAAATGAAACCAGTTGTAGTTAAATTGTTTCGTTCAAAAATCTTCAGTAAACATAACATATACATCTAAATTAAATTCTAAATCTATGCAACAGAGACACTACTTAACCTTCCAGTAACTGCGCTGAAGCAGGACAGGAGGAGCAATGAGGAGGACCCGATTCCTTGGCCTGACTGAAACTTCTTGACACTGTGTAAACTCCATCTCCTCTGAGTCTCAGGCTGAGGTTCCAGCTTTTGACCTGCACACATGTTGATAGGAGATCTGCAAGGAGAACACGGATGCTGGCAGCCCTTGCCTGGCAAGGAGACAGAGGGAGGATGACTCCCTGGTTAGGGCGTGCAGGACCCACAAAGCTCCTCACACCCTGCAGCAGTGACCGCGCATGGGCCCTGGCTTCACCAGGAATCAGCTGACAGGACACTGAATCCTGGTGCTACTCTTGGAAGGGGGTCTTATCTCTACCCAGATTATCTTCAAATGTCTTACAGGACCAACTGAACTTGGGTGCTTGGTCGGGAAGCGTTCAGGTGACTTGTGCCCTGGATAGTGAGAGTGATGCAGAGGAAAGGGGGACTCTGGGACTCCAGGCTGAAAAGGCTGAGTCCGTCCACCCTGGTGCCTGGGAGACACAGGTCTGATGACACAGGTGGCAATGGTGACCCTTTCTCTCAACCTAACACTGAATGTGACCCTTCATGAGACCAGCACAGTACAAATGGACAGAACCCTAGAGCATTTCCTTTCTCCCCTAACTTTATTTTTCCTAACATCCCGATGCTTTGCCTGTGCCTTGCATTTGGTAAACCATGATGTTGTGGTAATAAATAAAAAGTTTTATGGCTTAATGTGTTCTAATATGAAAAGATTAAGGACACTGCTGTTTAAAATATAATTAAACCAATTATATTTGTCTGATTTCTTGACAAATTAAGAAGGAAAAGAAACGAGCAATTTTTAATGCCACCCCTTACTATGTTCAATAAAGTATTGCATTGTTTCCTTCAGTATCTTTGTCATTTACTTGATTTACATATATATATATGAGATATATATATATATATATCTTATATATATACGATATTAGCCATATATATATATATATATATATATCTCATATATATAGGATATTAGCCCCAGGCCCTTCACAGGGCTCCACTGCTGCTGAGGGGTCCCCAGCTGGGACTGGACTCTGCAGTGCCCCTTACTTGATTCTGGGAGTACTAAGCTCTCACAGGCTTGCAATGCTAAGGAAGGTGAGCTGCCTTGCTTGCATGAGAAGGAGCCCCAGGGCACTTTTATCCTCCGCTTTCTCTTCCCAGGAGGCCTGAGGTTGGGGAGGTCAGGCCACTCCCACTATCTCATCATACCCAGGGATAAGGAATCCAGCTCTAAACTTCCAGCTAAGGGGATGCCCCTGTGATCTTGAGGGCATGAGGAGTACACCGCTTTGTCCTGCAATACGATAGCGTAAGTACATCCTGGAGGCCTCTTCACTGAAAAGACAATGTACACTAGAACCCTGAAGTTACTCACATTGTGGACTTACAGGAACCGACAGCCCTCTCCTCCAGATTAAGGGGGCAGTGGAGGGATGGGTTCAGCAACTTAGAAGCTTCCCCGGCCTGAGTAGCCTCTTTACGAAAGATGATCTCACGACATTTTTCACTTGCCTTTGCTGATTTTCACCATCCTCTTGTCTCCCTTGCATGTTCACACACAAGAGAGGACATCGCAGGAGACTCCTCAGTTGGCTTGTTTTTAATAAAATGACTCCTCACACAAAAATTGTTAGGAAGCAAAGAAGAACATGTGCATTTGTTGCCTTATTCTTTCAAACCCAAGCTTTCCAAGTCAGTTTTTATCACGGTCCTTCTTCCAACTAAATTACTTCCTCTGCTCCTTCTGCAGAAGCAACTCCTAGAGAGTTTTAGAAAGATGCAGCGAAGAGAACAACTGTGCATGGCCAGAGTCATCCACTGTCAAAAAGCACCCATGGCGGGGGTGCCCAGGGCAGAACCAGACCTCACAGGACCCCTCCAGCATGTTGAGCACAGCCCTTCTGACTTCCAGCCCAGTTCCCTGCCCTGCTCACTCAGGGTGGCTCAACACATGCAAAGGGGGTCAGGAGCCAGGGTGATGCTCTGAAAGGACATGAAGAACTGGAGGGAGATATTACAGACATGGACCATTCTAGGACCTCAAGTACCTAGAGAAGACCAGGCCTCTTTGCATGAGAATCAAAAAAGAGAGAAGGAGGGGCTGGAGAAGAGTCCCAAAAAAGAGCTGACAGATAAGAGAAAGAATAAAAATGAAAGAGGAAATAAGTTACATGTAGATGTTGCTCTCTGTGCGGGAGTCTTCAAAATGCACAAAACATTCCTCAAGTTACCTGGGCAGTAAGGATGTTGGGGTGGCTGCCGGAATGGAAAGTGGAGTGTTAAGAGTCAAGGTAAGAACTGGGCGCTCCTGTTCCCAGCAGCATAAACAAAGCCTGGACTTAAGACACACTCTGTCTTCATCTCTATGCTCCTCCCCAGGGCCTTGATCAATTCACCTCTGCAATGAAGAGTGGCTCTCAGGTGTGCGGGGACCCTGTCAGCCTTCAAATTCTGTAAGTGTGACCGGGAAACCATGCCTGTGTCACCTTGTTCCTCTAAGATGGCAGTCACAGTTTCTATGATGGACTGTGCATGAGACTGCCTTATGTCCCTCACGACTTCCCTTCTCCTTCTCTTTCATCTAATTAGAGTCCATTCCTTTCTCCTTGTCCACCTCCACCAACTATATGGTTCTTCAATATGGGACCATTAAAACGATGATCATGGGTTTAACGACACCATCACTAATCGATCAGTGGATCAAGGAATTAAACAATTGAGATCCAAAGAGAACCTGTCATGAGTCTGGGTCATACTGGGTTCTGCGGGAGAATGTGAGAACCAACTCACCATAACAAGTGACTGTCCTGTGCCTAGTAGGACCTTAATTGGGCGATATGTAATCCCTGCCTCATAACCGAAAGTCTTTTAGCCCCTTACAAAGAATCAACTTGAAATCTAATGTAAGGTCACTGTCTCCAATTTTCTAGGTCTGTAGGTGAAGTCATGGGGTTTATCCAGCAGGTGTGGCCACATAAATCACATGAATACACGGTACCTGCCAGGGTTGGCCAGGTGTCCTGGAAGGCCTGAAAGGGCGGGGACCCTGGGCCAGCCTAAGCCAAGGTCACAGGATGGGCATGATGGGGGAGGGGTGGCAGGGGCAGCTCTATTAATGGGAGTGGTGTGTTCTCAGGGAAGCAGTGACCCCCTGCAGCTCAGAGGCCATTTCCCAATCTGGTCAGTCCCAGGAGACCAGGTCTCTGAGGCCATGGGAATGAGCATGAGAAGCAGGCACACAGCCCCTTCACGCAGTCCTCTGGAACTCCTGACAGCCATTCAGGACCTCAGGGTGCAGCTGGACATGGGTCTCTCTCAGATATTCCGAGTCCCAGGATTTGGGATTTGGGTGAGGAGTGGAGGCGAGAATTGTGGTTCAACGTGCTTTGCACCTCGCCTCTCCAGAACGAGCCGGAAACATGCGCAGGAAGCAGAGAGGAAACGCTCTCTACGGTGCAAATCCCAGGAGTGTCCTTTATACCAAGGGACACACACTCATCCACAGAGTGATGGTTGGACTGAGAAAAGGAACAAGCAATGAAAACTTTGGTTATCTCAAAAGGCTGGAGGTATAGGCATGATTGCTTATAAGCCTTCACGAGTGTTTGCACACACCCACCTTGAAGACCCATCCCCCAGACAAACTCCAACACTTTTCTGGTGGATGTGTGTGTGAGGGGTTGGGAGAAGGGGCTGGCATGACTCTGCCACTCTTCCTTCGCGGAAAAACGACACTATGAATATATAGTTTTCATTCTTCCCCATGTCACTACGACATTTTTTTTTCCTACCTGAGGCTGTAGTCGCAGGACTGGGCTACGACTACAATAGTCAGGGGCAGTCATGCTTTCTAGGCAAGAAACTGTAGCTATTCTTTTATACTTTTCTGTCAGAATTTTGTGGGCCCTGACCGAGTGGGTTGTGCATTCATTCCATTTGGCAAACACGGCCTTATCGGTGGTGCACACCTTCCGCCTTGTGATGGACGTTGCCTATTAGATTGTGCAAAGGACAGACATGGGGGCACAAGAGCTGAGTGTGAGGCAAAGAATCTATGGGTTAAGCAAAGAGGAAATCCAATATTCTTGAGAAAAGGCTTTCATAAATGGTCTTCTGTGACCTATGGGGATCTATTAGGGAGAGAAATGTCTCCTTTTCTTCCTCTCCATCCCTAGGGCTCTCTCAGTGCCAGGCATACAGTAAAAGTTCAGATTGCTCAATTAACTAGATCTCATTTTTGGGACTGTTGAGCTGCAGGCCTAGAGAGCCAGAACAGGCTCCCACAACAACCTCGAAAACTCTCAGACAAGACCTCCTTCCGGTGGAGGAGAGCTCCGGCGGAGACAAGGGTGTGGCTTCTGGGGCAGATGGAGGCGGGACTTCCGGGGAAGGCCAAAGGTGCTGCTTCTGGAGGAAGGGATCTCTCTCTGGCCAAGAATCCTGGAAGATGCCACATACACTGTGGTGGTGGCGGCTAAGCTTCGTGTTCCGCAGTCATCTAGAAGAGCAGGCAGTGGACCTGATTCCGGTGGAGTCGTCCGAATGGCGCCGCCTGTGTGCGGTGCTGCGTGGGCAGCACCTGAGTGAGTGACTGCGAGCCAACATGTGGCAGAGTCGAGCCTGCACTTCCGACTCTTGGGGCACCGGATCCCAGCAGGCATGGACAGAGTTCAAGGAATGAGTGAGGGCTGGGGCTGCCCGTGTTACCTCCTCTCCGAAGGCCCGAGTTTTACTGCTCAGTACAAGGCCTGGTACACAGGAAGATTTCAGTATGTGGTTGTTGCATGAATAACCTCTGAGTCCGGAGACCTGGGTCTCATTTGGGCCCCCTCCTCTCTGGTTGTGTACCCAGAATAGCAACAAGGAGCATAGCATATACCTTACACAACTTCAATCCTAATGAATGATTAAAAGAAGAGATAATTATGTGTACACATGCTCCATATGTCAGAGACTTCATCATCTGCAGTGTGGCCTTTGAGGAGACAATGACAGCAATGATGTGTGGTGGCCTGGGGAAAAAATGGGAAATGTAGAGTCAGGGTGGAAAGCCAGCATCTTGCTGCTCCTGGGATGATTTAGTGGAACCCCAGGATCCATTATTTTCCTCATCTCTATTTCCCACATCTCGTGACCCGCCCCACCCCCCACCGGCCCTACTGGTGGGTGAGTCTGTTTGGAGCTTGGTCAATCTCAAGAGCCAGGTCAGCAATGCTGTGGGAGCAAGGGCTTCCTCTTGAATTCTACTGGCCATGGAGAGCCCGGAGAAGCAACTGGACACAGGCGTCTCTCCCATGGAAGCACATTCAGCACCTCAAACTTGGGTGACTTGTGGAGGCTGAGATGAACTCAAGGATACTGGAGTACTAGCTGTAATGCCAGCGGAATTGTTCTTTCTCTCTCAGTTCTGGGATGCCCTGTCTATTAGGAACAAACATGAGCACAGAAGCACGAAGGTGCTTGTTTACTTTAGAAGGAAGAGAGTTTACTTCTTATGCATCGGCTAGAAAACACTAGCTTTGTCCCTGGAATAAGTACCAGGGAGGGAGTTGTGTGTCTCAATAGAGTACATCGATCATAGGTCATTAACGAAAACAACACCACCACCTCCTAAGGAGGATTCCCAGGCGTGCTAATCGAGCAATGGCTGAGCCCTGAGATTGCTCTGTCCTAGGGGGAAGTGAGAAGAAGTCTTGTGGGAAAAATAATTTTTAAATAACAAAGCAAGAAGAGAGGATGAAAAGCATGGCAATCTCAAAGCCCACGGAAACAATTCTTCCGGTGACATCATTCAGAAGGAAAAAGAACATATCAGACTTCTACACATATTTTTTTTGCATAATTTCACATCTCTCTTCCTCAGTTTTCCAAGCAGAAGATGCCACTAACCGTTTCCAGACCTCTCTCCCATAGGATTTAACCTGTGTGTTGGTACCTACCTACAGTCTTCATCCTTGCTGCCAAAGTCAGAGAAGTTCTCTAACACATAATCCTTAGATACAGAAACATGAGCAAAAAAATTATTGAAAAGAGAGGCTCCCCCATTCCTCGACACTGACCACCGTTACCAAACTTCAAATCAGAGATGCTGAAGGAATCACCGTTTACCTTTTCACTTCCATTTGCCCATGACAGCTCTCACCTCCAAACATACCAACATGAAATTCCAGCTGTAACTTTCAAAGAAAACAACAAACAACATTCTGCAGAAGAACTGTGCTCTACCAGACAGTGTGTAACTACTGCCATCATTTTGAGGTGCCCTCTTAACACAGGTATCGGTGGTAATAGACTCTCACTAGATAGTTTCCCTACCTAGTAAATTATGTCTGTCATCTAGCATGTATATGTTAACATTTTCATATTAGTAATTTTACTGAAAAAGTGAAAAGGCAACTTTTCTATCTCAGTGCAAGAAAGTGAGTTCACCTTGAGGATAAATGGGACCTCCACATCTGCGGTATCACTAGGGTGATCCTGCACCGGTACATTAGGGAGAAGAAAAAGACATAAGGTAGCTATCAGTCACTGGTAATGCAGCTCAGGACATACTTCACTAGATTTGTAAGGTGTGCTCATGAGATGAGAGTGTGTGGATGTGGGCATTTAATAAACATGAACTGAGTTGATGCAGAGTCATCCTCCTGGGTGGCTGAAGGAAGGGCAAAAAGAGGAGCAGGAAAGAAAGAGAAATGGAGCCTTTGACATTAAAGCCAGATGGATTCCAGTATATCTAACATAATCCTAAAGGGAAAACGAAAATGTATGCTATCTTTCAATGATAGAGTTTCATTGACTCCTCTTGCCCATTGTATACCCGGCCAAGTTCCCAAATTTTGGAATATTACAAGACCATCTCAGCACATGTATTCATATGTGCTGCTACTGTCTTCATCTTTGTTATTGGATTTTTAACCTTTGTTTTTTAATCAAGTATAATAATATGTATATTGTGGGTATATAGGTAAGTAGCTTTAGTAACATTCATAATATATGGACCATCTCTACTACTTCTACTCAAATGTGTCATCCTATGCCACATAACCTCTGATCCCATTAGGAAATCACCCCACTGCTCCACCCCCCCCCCCATTTTATTCCTTGATCATTTGTACTTTCTATCACAATAATTTGCTTTTCCAGGGAACTTCTATACATTATTTGTCTTTTTTTTTGACTGCCTCATGTCACCAAGTATGAATAGAATTCCATTACGAGTACCCATCACATTTTATTTATACACTCATGGACAGATTTAGAGGTTGTTTCCATCTGTTGATTACTATGAATAACGGCGCTATGAACACTGGCGTACAGATAACTCTATGACAGTGTAATGGTGATACACGGTACTCTGGTCAAAGAATGTCCCAGGACTGAGTGAAATTGAATGTACACTCAGGAATTTTTAATAAAAATATATCTATATCATTTCACTAATTTTAACAACTGTATCACACAAATGTAAGATGCTATGACTATGGGAAATGGGAAGTGTAGAATATGGGAACAAGGTGTATTATCTGATCAACATTTATGTTGATCTAAACCTATTCTAATTAAAGTGTCTCTATTTTTACAACTCAGGAGAGACTGCATCAGGGAAAGATTTATTCAGCTCATCTCCAAAATCAAATAATTCCTGTGCATTAGCTAGAGAACCGGCTTACTATTGAACGTGAACCACATTTTGGGTTGTCGATGCATCTTTTCTCTATAGCTACAGCACTACCAATAGAATGGAGACATTTAAAATGCACGTATGCAATTAAAAAAACAACATGGCTTAGAATTTATATAATTTTCTCTTAAAATGAAAACAGTGAATAATTATCCCTGAATTGATTTAATGAGCATATTTCCACAGTACCTTCCTCCAGTTGTGCTGAGGAATTTACCCTGTGGGGTGGCCGGATATAAAATCTTTTGATCTCTTCTTCCTCATTTAGAAGCTGCACATACTTGGGAAAGTCCTTGAGACCTGTTGTGGCCTCAATATCCTGTTCCCAAATCTGCAAATGTTAAGATGGCCTACTTGTTAGTATTATGTGATGAGACTAAAAATGATTACATACAGGCAAAGCTATGAGAGAAATAAGTGACTGGTCTTAGGTAATAGTTCTGTAAGTGTCCGATCGTTGAATGACAAGTATAAGCCAGACACTTGGTAGCAGCTGAATCCAGAGCGGGGACTGGAATGGCTCCATAGCAAGGGACGGTGGAAGGTTACTTTTATCATTTGCATGGGGGCGATGCTTTCCAGTTCATGGAGAGTATCTGTTATCATCTCCTGAAATCCCCACATCAGCCTTACAGCAGGGAAGGCAAAGCAGGAGCTGTGACTTGTAATTTACACCAAAAAGCATCGAAGTTTATAGAGATTAAGCAGTTTTCCCAGAGACACAACATAGATGAGTGTAAATCAGGGAAGAAAACATGATGGTATCCTGGGTCCAGAGATCCTGAACATCTAAAACACCTGAGACCATGCCCTTGGTGCCTGAACGATGACATGCCCTCAGTGTCTTCATCAAATGTTCCTGCCTCCATGTTTTTGTGGGAGGGAGATGATGTCCTGTAGGGGGAGGCTGAGCCTTGTAGAGTCCAACTTTCTAATGGAGACCCCACTTCTACTTTTCTGGCTGTGACCCCAGAAACAAAGTTTCTTTTGAGCAAAGCAACTCAAAAGGACTAGGGAAGTCCCAATTGTGGCCATCTTCCCCCAGCGTCTGCCTACTGTCAGCTGTCTCACATTGAACCTTCCCCGTGACCAGGTAACCACACTTAGTCACCGTTATCTGGCTGATGCCCTAGCCAACTCAGTACATTCTACACCCACTCCACGTGACACATTGACCATAAACTAGCTTCTCTTTCATTGAGCAACCCTGGATGAGCACTTAATGCCCATGTACCGGGATACTGGTCTTCTGTGTAGGTGCTTTGGTGATTCAGTGTATTAAGGCTGAAACCTCCACTGTCTGCTGACTATTAGTCCGAGCAGCCTGTGCTATGGCTGACTGACAGCAGGTAGTGGCTTCACTAGTGCTCAGTGTGCTGCCTCCCTGTGCATTCCTTCTTCACTACAGTCTAGTATCTACAAACTCTTCATGCCTTCTTAGACAGTGGTATGAATTAAGCAGACAATCATGGGGTTCAAACAATGACCTCAGCAAACACTATCAAGAGATGAGGTGCCTGATGGGACTGCGTAGGGATCTCTCGACATTAAAGTTCCCCAAACGAGTCTGCCCACCTTATTCAACTGAGTCGGGAAGAACGTGAAAAGCTAGAAAGGCAGAAATTATAATGAAGAACCCAACTTGGAATCAGCAGGCACATCTTCTCCCGGTGGATCCCCTGATCGGCTGCTCAGGCAACTTCTTACTTTCCTCCCAGGTTCCACAGATTCCACCACAATCTTCCTCCTGTGGCCGCGAGAGGAATGGGTATTCATTCCCTGGGTAAATGTACTCATGACGCCTTAAATTGGCTTCCTTAGAGTGTTATTATCCTCTTGTTTCCACTTTTTGTGTCACAAGCAATAGGAGATACCCTAGTATTTATTATTCTGGGTTTTTCTGAACTATCTTGACAATGGGGAGCAAAGAAGGAGACTCCTTGTGTTTTGTGACTTCAAAACACAAGACAAAGCTTTCGTAATCAAAACAGCATGGTAGTGGCATTCAAAAGAGGCAGATAGATCAATGGAAAAGAATAGAGAGTCCTAAATAAACATATTGATAGGGCCAAATGATCTTTGAGAAAGGTGTCAGGTTGACACAATAGATAAAGGATAGTCTCTTCAACAATCCAGAAAATGACACCTAGAGAATGTGAGTAAACATTTGCAAAGTTTATATCTGAATAAGAGATGATTTTCAAAATATATATAAAAATCTAACACTCAATTGCACAAAACAAAACCAAAAACAATATAACCTAATAAAAAATGGCCAAGGACTTTAAAAGACGTTTCTCCAAAGCAAGCATTCACAGTCCATAAAGCTACTAAAGATACCCTACATTGCTAATATCAAGGACATGCACACCAAAAAGACCATGAAATAGTGCCTCTCTTCCATCGGGATGTGTATTATCCAAAAGAAAAAAAAAAGGAGGTAACATATTGGTGAGAAGGTGGAGAAACTGCAACCTTTCTACACTGTCGGAGGGAACATAAAATGGTGAAGCCATCATGCAGAACAGTATTGAGGTTCCTCAAAAATTTACAACAGAACTTCAATGCGGTCCAGCTGTCACGGTGTTGCCCTGCATCCCAGGGAAATGAAATCCGGGTGTCGAGGAGATAACCGCACTCCTGTGATCATTTCAGCATTATTCACAGTAGCCCAAATCCAGAAATGCCCTGTGTCCATCAACAGATGAATGGATTAAAAAAAAAACAGTATATACATTCAAGGGAACATTATTCATCTTTAAAAACCAAGGAAAATCAACCATTTGCAGCAAAAGGAATAAACCTGAGGGCATTATTGTAAGTGAAATAAGGTCACAGAGAAACAAATACTGTACAATTCCATTTAGGTGAGTATTTAAGTTTGTCACATGCATAGAAACAGTGTAGAAGCCTGATTGTCGAGAATCGGACAAGGATGAAATGGAGCTACATAACAGGCAGACAGTTTTCCTCATGTGTGTTGAAAAAGTTTTAGAGGTCTGCCTTATGACAATATGCATGCGGTTATCAATGCTGTACTGTGCACTGAAACGGGGATTAGAGGTTTGATTTCATGCTGTGTACTTTTTCTCATAAAACAATAAAATGAAATGAAGTGAAATAGCAGAAATGAAAAGAAAGAAATAAAGGAGATACGGAAGGGAGAGTGGGGGTTGCTAGGAAGGGAGTAAGAAGAAGGCAGGCTATCAGAGAGGGAAGGAGAAAGGGTCTGGTTGTCAAACAGCAGATAGGGGAGAACACAGAGAAGGAGGAAGCTCCTCTCTCCAGGTTAAGAGATGCTGGGTCTATACCATGTTCGCCCCAGCAAGATGGCCCTCTCTTTTCTCATCCCCATTCAAGACGCGGGCAGACGTCAACCTCGGTCTGGGACAGGCTAGGCTCAGGTGACCATGTTATACTGCCTGTCCTGATCTCGAAGCCACCTCCTGGTCACCATGGGGCCTTGGTGCTCTTCCTGAAACTTCCTCTGCTCCTCTAAGTCGTTTCCCTCTCAAGATCCAGCTTAAGCCTCTCGGAGCTGTCCTTGCAGATGGAGTCCACTGGTGGCTGTCTCTGATTTCTTGGAGACTAGGTAGTGCCAGCTCTCATTTTAACATGGAATCACGCCCACCAGGCTTCCCTTCAGCTCCACTAGGAAGCTGTGATCTAGAGATTAAGGGTTTCTAGGACAACCTTGTGTCAAGGAGAGAAGTTCTGAGATAAACTGGTGACATTTTACATTGAAGCAGCCTCAGGTTTCTTGGTGAGGAAAAGATGAAATCTAGGGGGCAATGAAATTCTACCACATTCATAATTCTCACAGATGTCCTGGTCCAAAGTAAACTCAAACCATCACTTGGCTCATTGTATATAATATTAACTTAAACCAACTTCCTGGACTTGATTTCTTACAAAGCCCTCCAGAAGAAACCGTGACCCTATGTCACTGTGGGTGTCACAGGGACATGGAGGGTGATGCTCCTGTCACACTGTGGAGCTTCTCTGTCCCACCTTGTAGTGCACAATGTCCCCCTTTGTCCTAGAGTGGTAGCCCAGTGCTACCCTGACACTCAGTCCTGAAGAGCTCTTGGTTCTCTTCACATTACACACAGTGTTTCTCGCCCAGCACACAAAGTCCATAACTCAGAGAAGCGATGGAGACAGAATGACATTGTGTATTCTTAGCAAGAGTGGCTTACGGTAAATATTAGCCCTCTTTGCAGAAAGTCACAGTGAATTGCTAGCAAATATTATCAGAGGCTTGTCTTGGCTCAGAATCCTCCAGAACTGGGTGTGGCATGGGGCTACACCAGGGGCCACCTGCAAAAGGGAAGAGCCCTGCCCAGTAATCAGGGAAAGGGGAGGGGTGGAGGCATTCTGAGACCTTCCTTTGATGGAAAGACATTGTGAATGAAAGAAGTGGCAACATCGTGACCATGAAAAATGCCATGAGACCTGCTGACAGGTAATATTCTGTACAAAAAGATTTTTTATGGCATGGTGACAGATTCTAAAACATGATTTATCCATTAAGAAGCCAGTGAACATTGTCCTGGGTGGTGCTTGGATTTGTGTTTCGGTCTATTGAGGTTTATACTTGGCATACAATAAATGCACCCATTGTAACTGTACGAGGTGATTAATACACTTAGGTATCTAGCCACTCATGATGCGATGGAGAGGCGAATGTTTATTAGATATCTGACATCAGCTACTATGTTCTTTACTGTAACATAAAGAGAAACACTCAAAATGTCACACGCACGCACACACTCAGAATTACACCACAGGCATTCACATGTTCACATACTCACACCCATGCACACAACCTACTCCCCCTCACTGGAGCTGGAGATCATGTCCATAGTCCTTTACCTAGAAAATTAGTCTCTATCACCACGTCCCTCATTCACATTGCCAACAAGAAACTGCAATCAAAGTGGCTCTCCACACTAAAGCCAGCAAGTATACCACCCCTTTCTCAGTTTCTAGATTTTTCCTCAGGAAATGAAGGATTCCAAAATACATACCGTCTTCAAGGGCAAGTGGAATGACTTGAAATGACAGAAAATACTATGAGGGTCACATCATGCCGCATACTGTTTGCACAGGATTTTGCTTAAAGCAGTTCCGTTAGAAAACCAGGTGGGAAACGCTGGAGGCATCATCAGAACCCACAAGCAAGAACAGGACAAAACTATTCAGGCCACAGGGCAAGAACTTTCCTGGAGGAACTCCCTCTCAAGGTTATTTTGGGTGGGCAATTACCAGCTTCACTTTCTAGGAGAATAAATTGCAAAGAGAAAAAATCCTCCCTTCCACACAGTTTGTAACTGCAGCTGTCATTTTTGAAGGTCCTTTCATGACAGTTATCTCTTTGTACTAGAATCACACTCCACACTCTCACCACGAAGTAAATGTCTGTATCATCCTGAATGTGCATGCTCACATTTTTATATGTAAATTTTACTGATAAATTCATAAAGCCTGATTTGTATTGCAAGGGAAGTGGGGCGAACTTACCTTGGTGATGGATGTCAGCTCATTTGCCCTCTCACTGGGACACTCTTCCCGCAGGTCCTCGAGGGGTTCGTGATGACACAGAGTGCCTGTCAGTCCTTGGTGCTGCTGTTTATGAAGGACTAGTGTGCTCCACTGACGAGGGCGAGAGTGTACCGATGAGAGTGGTGGGTACGTATGAACTGAGCTGGCTGGGCCCTCCTCCTTGCTTGAGAAAGAAAGGCCAAGGAGAAGAGCAGAGAAGAAAAGAAAAAAAAATGTGCCTTTGGCTTTCTGAAAGGAACCCACTCAGTGGGAAGTACTCAATCTAACAAAGAGTTAACACGACAATCATGTTATGTTTCAAAGACAGAGGCCTTACTCCTTCCACCTGTTTTGAAAATCAACTGAATTGCCACTGTCTCTGTGGTTTCCTCCAAGATCATTTCTTCCTGCATAATCCACACATGCTTAGTACTACTTTCATCAAAACACTTCTCTAAGGATTTTTACTGAATAGAAAGCAAACTTATTGGAGACATTTTTCACTTCACAAACTACCCCATTATATTCATTCACACTAATCCTTTTTCATGAAATGAATAAAATACAGAAGATTTGTAAGCAGTGAAATCCTATTATGTGATATTGATGGCTACATCTATGGTAATGCCCTCCCTGTCATTCTTTTTTTATACAGTGTGTGTGTGTGTGTGTGTGTGTGTGTGTGTGTGTGTGTGTGTGTCATTGTGTCACTGTCTGTCCACTCTCACACAGACCACATCCTAAAAGTCATTACAGCTGCCAGGCACTGTAGAATAGGCCACATTTATTCCCTGTATGTCCATTTCCTTCCAATTCACCCCAACCCTCATTTCCAGCAGAAATTCATAATCAGGGGTCTTTCAGACCAAACTGGCAGGAAAGCCCTACCCAGTTTTAGCCTCAGCAAGTGAGTGATTCCTGAATACATACATTTTTACCTTCTGTATCCACCTGCCATTAGAGAACAACAACAACAAACACACTGTTAGAAGCACTTCATCCTGGATACTCAGCACAGGGCTTCTGTTCTCTTGATGACTTTAGGACTCCAGATGGGAAACGGTACTTGAGTTAATGCCCTCAAGAGAAAACATACTGAACACCTGTGGGAAAGTTTTGATTCTTCATGGAAGGTCTGTGAATGTACTTGGATTGGCAAAGGCGCAACTCTTCTTCAAGGACAAAAATTCTATACAGAGAAAAATGCTCCCTACCCTACAGTTTAAATGCCCTCTTGAATCAGGAATCACTCGACAAACTCAAAAAAAAAAATCACACTCAACAATCTACCCACCAAGTAAATTGTCTACTATCTGGAGTGTACATGTTCACATTTTCATGTCTTAATTTTACTGTAACAAAATGAATCGGATGTGGTTCCATAGTGTAGGGGTTAAAACGTCTGCTTTACATGCAGAAGGCCCTGTGTTTGTGCCCCAGTGGAGCCACGGTCCATAGTCTATGACCATGCCATCCTGAACAAGCCCAATGTCTGATCTCAGAAGCTAAGCAGGGTTGGGCTTGGTAAGTACATGGATGGAAGACCACCTAGGAAGAGCGGGTGCTGTAGGCATAAATAATAATAAATAAATAAACAATAAAACAACATTTTTATCACAAAGGAAGAAAGGTGAGCTTACATGTGGAATAGATGGGTCCTTACCAGCCTGCCCTGTCGCCAGAAGGCTTTTCCACCACGATGATGGCAGTGGCTAGGGAAACACAGAGCAAGTGTCAGTCATTGGTGATGTTGCCCAGGAAGTACTCAGGGAGCTGTGCCTGATGTGGTCTTTGGACTGGAGGGTGTGGATGTGGCTGGTTGATCAGAAGGAACTGAGCTTTCGGCAAGGTCGCCTTCCTGAACAGATGAACGAAGGCACAAAACAGCAGCAGGAGAAAAGAAGAAATACAGCCCTTGGCTTTCTAGCTAAGGGGAACTTAATCCATCGAAAATGGTCGATCTAACAAAGAGTAAACCGTAAAATGGAGCTATGAGAAATCTTATGATGTTTCTACAGTTTTGAGATTCAACTAAATTGCTGCCCTCTTCTTTACTTCTTCCAAAATCAATTCTTCGGGCAGAATTTACAAATGTTACTATTGGATTTATACTCTCTTCTGTAAGATTTTGTTGTCGATGGAAAGCAAGCTGATTGGGGGATCAAACTCAAGTCTAGGAAAAGTATCTCATTAGAATTACTCACTAATTGTTTTTCATAAAAAAAATCACATGCAGAATAGTTGAAAATACCGATATCCCATGATTTAAAATAGTCACCATGAACCGTGTGATATTTTCCTTCCAGTATTTTTTCAATAGTTTGTGCATGTCTTAGAGTCATTGGCTGTCCATACTCACACTGTGCGTGGACAGGAGGACAGTTCCTCGTGCAGGGGAGGCCGGGGAAACACTGGCTCTCTCTACGCCAGCAGCATAAAAGATGTGCAGTAAGGCTGAGGGGCTTCTGTGTCTCCACCAGTACAAATTTGAGTACTTACTTGCCACTGTTCTTGCTTAGGTTTTTACAGCATTTGTGAGCTTCTAAGGTTTATTGTGATATTGCCTTCCTGACATTTAACTGCCCTGAAATGGGCTGAGGAGCAACCCCATCACTGATAGTAGTTGCTCGACATTGACCTCTCACCTCTTACAAAATCTCAGCTGACCAGAAGCATGTGGGCCCTCCACGTGCCTTTCACACCAAGGGCTATGCCATGGCCAGCTGTTATATGCACCTGTGGCTGGCCTGGGCTATGTGACACTGAGGACATCGTCTCAAGATGGGCTGTGTGTGGGAGCTGTGTAGGCACTAGCACTTCCAGGCATGGCCACAGAAGCTGGCACTTTGTTGCTCGGTCACTGATAATCATGTTCCCCAGTAGTGAGGGCAGGTCAGTGGTACAGAGCATGAACACAAGGAACTCATGACTGGGTTCAAATTTTGGATCTTCCATAAATGAGGTTAGTGCTTCTCCCATTCATCTCTACACCACCTCCACATGAGCAGAAGGACTATTAAGCAAATGTGCAGATACAGCCAGGGGAAGGATAAGTTAATTATGGAAATGTGCAGTGATGGGAAGCTTCTTTTAAAAAAGCAGACAAATGTGCTGTATCGTGTGAGTAGGAAACTCTCGTAAGGACACACAGTAACTGATACATGGACATTCACAATCACACCATGCACATACATTGAAAAACACTACCCCAAAACTTCAACACACAAACCTCTGCACCCACATATTATTACTTCCAAGGACTGCAAACATTCCAGAGTTTTCTTAGACTATTGGTTGCCTTCACTACACCTCAGTCCTCATCCCCAGCAAGATCGCAGAACCAGCGGGGCTTTCCAACCAAATCAGCATCCAGCTTTATTCTCAGCTAGTGAGTGAGTGACCATATATTCATTTTTCATCAGATCCGTCAGCCGCCTGTCGTAAGAGAATGGAAAACACAGTGAAGATCATATCCCTGTGGAAACTGTTCTCACAGGCCTTATGTTCTCTTGATGACTTTAGAAAACCAGTTGAGAAAAATTGCTGAGTCAATGACCCCAAGAGAAAACGTACAGAACACCTTTGGGAAAGGATTGAACTCTTCACTGAAGCTGTCTCAAGTCCCTTTGAATTGGCAATTACAATTTTTTTTTCAGGGAAGTAACGATACCACTGATGACGCTGCTTACAACGCTCCAGTGTGAAAGTAACGCTGTCCTTTTTGAATGCCCTCTTCAATCGGATATCAGGTGGTCACAGACTGTCACTGAACATTTTTCCACTAGTGCATTGTCTCTATCATTTACTAGGTACATGCTCACATTTTAAGATCGTAATTTTATTGAAAAAGAAAGAAAGCACTTCCACAACGGTCTCCTGAAGCTCTTCCACCAATGTGTCACGAAGCTCCTCCACAGTGGTGTCAGGATGATCCTCCACCACGTTGTCAGGAAGATCTTGCACCATGCTGTCAGAGGAAGGTAGGGGGACACAGAGTCACTTCTGTCATTGGTGGTACTGCTCAGGCCATTCAGAGAGCTCTGCTTTAGGTGCACGTGGGGCTAGAGAATGTGAATGTCATTGGTAAACAGTATGGACTGAGCTGCTGCTGGGACATTGTCTTTGGTGGATAAAGAAGGCCAAGGAAAGAAGCAGACAAGAATGAGACATAGAGCCTTTTGATAGTATAGCTAAAGGGAATCTAACCCATCTAATATCAAAGACAGGGTTCAGACCTTCCTTCCCTTCTTAAAGCCTGGTCAAATTCCCATTTCTTCTAAAGTTACAAGACCATTTCAACATCCATGCATTCATACATGCTGCTAGTGTCTTCAGCATGTATAATATTGGTTATTTTACTTTTACTGTAATGAACTTTACATCATATTTATACTGTTTTTAATCATTTGTGACTATATCTGTCTGTAGCATTGATTACATTCACTGCTGTCTAGTCCCAACACATTTCCCTGGAATAAATCACTCTGCCTGGATCCTCTTTCCAGCTACTTTTCTGTTTCTAGTTTGGGCTTTTTCAGAAAACTCCTATCAGTGGAACCATAAATTATTGTCTTCTGTTCAGGCTAATGTCAATAAACCCAATATTTTATCAGGTCAATTATTATTATATCTGATTTTAAAATCTAATTCTCTTTTATGGCTGAATAGTATCCCACTGGGTGTACGCATCCCACTTGATCCATTTGTTCTTTGAAGGATTTGGGGTTCTTTTCATCTGCCTATTGTGAATAATGCCGTTATGAACATTGGTGTATGATACACTACTGGTAATATGAGATGTTATAATACTGTGAAACTCGGAATGTCACAGTAAAAAGAGTGAATTTTAATGGAATGTATGGACTTTTAATTAATAAAAATGCATTGATAATTTTTCACTCATTGTAATAAATATATCTCATAAATCTAAGATGTTTTTAACAGGGGAACTGGTGGAGTAGGAGGTAGGAATATTCTGTATTATCTGGTCAATTTTCATGTCAATCTAAACCAGTTCTAAATAATGTCTATTAATTTTTACAAACCTGAGTCGTTGTATCAGGGAGAGATTCATTCAGATAATGTTGCAAAATCAGCTAATATGTGAACATGAACTAGAGACCTTGTTTACTATTGAACATGTGAGATGTCAGTGCATCCTGACCTCCATGGGGACAACACCACCGATGGACTGAATACAAGTGTATTCACAAACATGACGTGAAAGAAAAGCATGGCTTCACCTTTTTTAAGATATGGGTCACTTAAATATGAGACACTGAAGAGTTTCTCTTGAAGTAACTTAGTCAGCATTGTTTCCACAGTATATTTATCTGTGTTGAATAAATGCACCGTGATTACTTTTGAGAAGTGGACACTTCTGCTGCCCTATCTCATTCTCGTCGTTGAACATGAGGCCCATGCTCTTGTCTTATATCATCCTTCTCCTTACAGCAGCCTGGGAAATGCATGACAATACAGAGAACTGTAGATATCTTGCTGGCAGAAGGCCACAGGGAAATTAGCAATAATTTATTCACAGCTGCCCAGAAAGACCCTCCTGAAGCCAAGGTGGACTTAGGAAGATCGCAGTTTGGTGTGCACGTAAAACACCCACCAGTCAGATTTTGTGGGTGAGTAACTTCATTTATTTAAGACATACTAAAAACAGCAAAGAACAGGAACCTGTCCTGTCGCCTTGGTTCTAATGGCAATTAGAAGCTTTGTCTCCGTGCGAAAGTCCTGTAGACCCCTCAGGGCCTCTTCTGTGATGAGCAAATGTTACCATGGCTACTTATTACTACTACCTATTGAGGATAAAATTGATTGAATACGGGTAAAGCTTGGGAAAAATAAGTGACTGGTGCCAAGTTATTGTTTTGTAAGTGTCTAATCGTTGTGTGACTGCAAGTACAAGCTAGATGTTTGGTAGTGGTTACACCCAGAGAGGGAACTTGGCTGACTCCACATCAAGGGAGTGTGGAAGGTTACTTTTCAGTGTTCTCATAGGGACAATGTTTTCTATCACATGAGAAGTATCTGTTGTCGTCTCCTGGGATCCCCACAACAACCCTGCAGCGGGAGAGGCAAAGCAGGAGCTGAGACTCACACTTTACCATGAAGAACACAGAAATTTAGAGTGATTAAGTGACTTGCCCAGAGTTACAAGAGTGATGAGAGATGAGTTTAGTGTAATAACATGTTTGGTGTCCTGAGGACAGAGGTCCAGAACTCTTCTGACACCTGACTTCGTCCCTGGGTGCCTGAAGCAAGTGCTCTCCTCACAGTCTTTCTGAAATGTGCCTACCACTGCTTTCTGTGGAAGAGAGGTGATGGCCTAGAGGAGGAGGCTGAGCCACTAGGAGTCCGCCATATGCGAGACTTCGCTCCGATCATAGTGCCTCAGAGGACCAGGAACAACCCAACTTGTCGCGATTCTCCCCCAGCATCTGCCCACAGTCAGCTGTCTCACTCTGAGCCTTCCTCATGACCAGGGTACCACCCCGAGCCACCAGTGGTCTGGGCGACTCTCAAGCCAACTCAGAACATTCTGGACCTAGTGCCACATGACAACATTCTAAAACTTAGCTCCCCTTTTAGTACCAACCCTGGATGTGGAGTTGATGCCCACGCCCCGAAGATGTGGTTCTCTTGTGACCCAATGAATTAAAGCTGAAGGCTCCACTGTTTGTTGACCATTACTCTGAGCAACTGTCTGAGCAGGCTGAGCTAAGTCCTGCCTGACAGTGGACTCTGGCTTCTCTGGCTCTGAGTGTGCACCTTCCCCGCCCAAGTCCTTCTTCAACAAATTTCAGTCTCTACTACTGTCTCCTCCATCCTGGCACTATGCAGGGGCAGTGGACAGAGTCCGATCTCCTCTGAGAAAGATCGCTCCTTAGCCTGTGACCCCCACACCAGGACTCTCAAAGAGAACCACCAAGCCCTCCTAATCTGTGTCACCTAGTGTTCATTCCACCTACTCGAAAGCTCTGTCCCATCTCACCG